>NC_042962.1:6057987-6225692 GCF_901001165.1 Salmo trutta | reverse complement strand
CGATTCAAGAACCGTCAGACCTAGAGCTCCGAAATTTTTAGAAAACCTGTTCTAGAGCTCAAGTCGATAGTGCACGGTGATTTATGGGGCTCTAGAAGGTTCTCTGACCGAGAAACCACCTCGTACATTTGCAATATTTTCAATTCATTTTCAATATCACGGACATGGCGACATTTAGAAATGTCCCAGAGTCGCAAGACTAGGTGCATTGAAACCGCCTCGGCCCGTAGAGACGGACCCCAATGTCTCTGTCCGATAGCTCATTCAGGGACCCCGTAGTAACGCCCTGAAAAAGTGGATTTTCAGCACCAATTAAGGCCATTGCTTGGGCACCGAATGACCTATCGAGCCGAAACTTGGGATTCGGGGTCGCCTCACATAGGCCTACACATAATGTCAGAACTGGACCCGCAGCTATAACGTAACTATGTGTTTTAGGTTTTTTTATGGTTAAAATTGAAAGCACTGTGAATTATGGGCCTTCTCTGACATATGTGATAGTTGGCTTCTATACGAGTTGGAAAAAGTGGATTTGGTGTCAGATGCTATCAGTTTGGTGTCAGAATGACAACTAATTGACTGATGGACGCTGACTGCTGGGTGACGAGCAATGGAGATTAACCACAGTCACTGCCCGGCCATCCCGAGTTCATCGGGCCAGTCAATTATGCATTTCTGCAGTATTTTTGAGCATGCCTAAATTTGTGATGCTAAATGCCCATTAAATCATATTGCAAACGTAACGCGCTATATTGCAAACGTAACGTGCGTTTGCAATATGATTCAACAGCAGAAAATATCACCAAAGTTGACATGATGAAATCAACACAATGAGCGACAGAGAGGAACCACAGTCACTGCCCGGCCATCCCCAGTTCATCAGGCCAGTCAATTATGCATTTCTGCAGTATTTTTGAGCATGCCTAAATTTGTGATACTAAATGCCCATTAAATCATATTGCAAACGTAACGCGCTATATTGCAAACGTAACGTGCGTTTGCAATATGACTCAACAGCAAAAATATCACCAAAGTTGACATGATGAAATCAACACAATGAGCGATAGAGAGGAACCACAGTCACTGCCCGGCCATCCCCAGTTCATCGGGACAGTCAATTTTGCATATCTTTAGTGTTTTTGAGCATGCCAAATTCGTGATGTTGAGGCCCATTGAATCATATTGTAAATGCGCATCAGTGCACATGGTGACCCGAAATGGGTTACCAGGAGTAATTTTTTAGAAGGGTTTTAAATGCCTTTAGAGGGTGCAAGGGGTGCACGGTTGGGTAGGGAGCACCTTCCATCAGTGCCCATCCAGTATGGGGCGCCCCTAGTCATTTTGGACATTTTTCAAAAAAATTGCTAAAAAACGACAATCCCACTTCTCTCATGTCACCATCAAGCCATTGAGAGGAACCACAGTCACTGCCCGGCCATCCCCAGTTCATCGGGACAGTCAATTTTGCATATCTTTAGTGTTTTTGAGCATGCCAAATTCGTGATGTTGAGGCCCATTGAATCATATTGCAAATGCGCATCAGTGCACATGGTGACCCGAAATGGGTTACCAGGAGTAATTTTTTAGAAGGGTTTTAAATGCCTTTAGGGTGGTGCAAGGGGTGCACGGTTGGGTAGTGAGCACCTTCCATCAGTGCCCATCCAGTATGGGGCGCACCTAGTCATTTTGGACATTTTTCAAAAAAATTGCTAAAAAACGACAATCCCACTTCTCTCATGTCACCATCAAGCCATGGAGAGGAACCACAGTCACTGCCCGGCCATCACCAGTTCATTGGGACAGTTAATTTTGCATTTCTGCAGTGTTTTTGAGCATGCCAAATTCGTGATGTTGATGCCCATTGAATCATATTGCAAATGCGCATCAGTGCACATGGTGACCCGAAATGGGTTACCAGGAGTAATTTTTTAAAAAGGTTTTAAATGCCTTTAGAGGGTGCAAGGGGTGCACGGTTGGGTACGGAGCACCTTCCATCAGTGCCCATCCAGTATGGGGCGCCCCTAGTCATTTTGGACATTTTTCAAAAAAAATTGCTAAAAAACGACAATCCCACTTCTCTCATGTCACCATCAAGCCATGGAGAGGAACCACAGTCACTGCCCGGCCATCACCAGTTCATCGGGACAGTTAATTTTGCATTTCTGCAGTGTTTTTGAGCATGCCAAATTTGTGATGTTGATGCCCATTGAATCATATTGCAAATGCGCATCAGTGCACATGGTGACCCGAAATGGGTTACCAGGAGTAATTTTTTTTAAAGGTTTTAAATGCCTTTAGAGGGTGCAAGGGGTGCACGGTTGGGTACGGAGCACCTTCCATCAGTGCCCATCCAGTATGGGGCGCCCCTAGTCATTTTGGACATTTTTCAAAAAAAATTGCTAAAAAACAACAATCCCACTTCTCTCATGTCACCATCAAGCCATGGAGAGGAACCACAGTCACTGCCCGGCCATCACCAGTTCATCGGGACAGTTAATTTTGCATTTCTGCAGTGTTTTTGAGCATGCCAAATTTGTGATGTTGATGCCCATTGAATCATATTGCAAATGCGCATCAGTGCACATGGTGACCCGAAATGGGTTACCAGGAGTAATTTTTTTAAAAGGTTTTAAATGCCTTTAGAGGGTGCAAGGGGTGCACGGTTGGGTAGGGAGCACCTTCCATCAGTGCCCATCCAGTATGGGGCGCACCTAGTCATTTTGGACATTTTTCAAAAAATCACAAAAAAAACTCACCATCAAGCCATGGAGAGGAACCACAGTCACTGCACAGCCATCCCCAGTTCATCGGGACAGTCAATTATGCATTTCTGCAGTATTTTTGAGCATGCAAAATTTGTGATGCTAAATGCCCATTGAATCATATTGCAAACGTAACACGCAATATTGCAAATGTAACGCGCATTTGCAACATGATTCAACAGCAAAAAATATCACCAAAGTTGACATGATGAAATCAACACAACGAGCGATCGAGAGGAACCACAGTCACTGCACGGCCATCCCCAGTTCATCGGGACAGTCAATTATGCATTTCTGCAGTGGTTTTGAGCATGCCACATTTGTGATGCTAAATGCCCATTGAATCATATTGCAAACGTAACATGGAATATTGCAAATGTAACGCGCATTTGCAACATGATTCAACAGCAAAAAACATCACCAAAGTTGACATGATGAAATCAACACAACGAGCGATGGAGAGGAACCACAGTCACTGCACGGCCATCCCCAGTTCATCGGGACAGTCAATTATGCATTTCTGCAGTGGTTTTGAGCATGCCAAAGTTGTGATGCTAAATGCCAATTGAATCATATTGCAAATGCGCATCCGTGTATTTGCAATATGATTCAACAGCAAAAAATGTCACCAAAGGTGACATGATGAAATCAACACAACGAGCGATGGAGAGGAACCAGGAGCGTTCCTGAGGTCCTCCCGATCTGTGCAAGCCAACCTTGACCCTGTGGCATTAACCCTTCACAGTGAAAAGAAGGTGTTTAGATCAAACTGTGTGCAATGACTTCTCTCCCCATAGGAACACATAGACTATTCTCCAAAATTCAACCTGAAGCCTATGTGGGTTATGAATGCCTTATGAACCTGTCTTCTACAACAATCCATCAGGCTACTGTGAGGTCTACCTGTGTCGATTCTAAGGTTCCTGTGACAACTGGAAGTGGTTAAAAACACCCAAGAGCTATTGTCATATTGCCACCTGCAGATAGTGAAAATCACGCAACTCAACCATCTGTTTCTCAGTCAATTTTAAAGGTAGAGACTTCTTATTCAGGATTCTGTTTATATGTACCCCAAAGACAACGTGTGTGAAGCAAGAGCTTCCTGTGACAACCGGAAGTGGTTAAAATCACTCAAGAGCTATTGTCATATTACGTGCGCATAGTGAAAATCACGCAACTCAACCATCTGTTTCTCAGTCAATTCTTAAGGTAGAGACTTCTTATTCAGGATTCTGTTTATGTCTACCCCAAAGACAACGTGTGTTGAGTAAGAACTTCCTGTGACAACGGGAAGTGGTTAAAACAGCCTAGAGCCATTGTCATATGGTCAACCTGCATATAGTGAAAATCACGCAACTCAACCATCTGTTACTCAGTCAATTCTTAAGGTAGAGACTTCTTATTCAGGATTCTGTTTATGTGTACCCCAAAGACAACGTGTGTGAAGCAAGAGCTTCCTGTGACAACGGGAAGTGATTAAAATCACCCAAGTGCTATTGTCATATTACGTGCGCATAGTGAAAATCATGCAACTCAACCATCTGTTTCTCAGTCAATTCTTAAGGTAGAGACTTCTTATTCAGGATTCCGTTTATGTCTACCCCAAAGACAACGTGTGTGAAGCAAGAGCTTCCTGTGACAACCGGAAGTGGTTAAAATCACTCAAGAGCTATTGTCATATTACGTGCGCATAGTGAAAATCACGCAACTCAACCATCTGTTTCTCAGTCAATTCTTAAGGTAGAGACTTCTTATTCAGGATTCTGTTTATGTCTACCCCAAAGACAACGTGTGTTGAGTAAGAACTTCCTGTGACAACGGGAAGTGGTTAAAACAGCCTAGAGCTATTGTCATATGGACAACCTGCATATAGTGAAAATCACGCAACTCAACCATCTGTTTCTCAGTCAATTCTTAAGGTAGAGACTTCTTATTCAGGATTCTGTTTATGTCTACCCCAAAGACAACATGTGTTGAGTAAGAACTTCCTGTGACAACGGGAAGTGGTTAAAACAGCCTAGAGCTATTGTCATATTAAGTGCGCATAGTGAAAATCACGCAACTCAACCATCTGTTTCTCAGTCAATTCTTAAGGTAGAGACTTCTTATTCAGGATTCTGTTTATGTCTACCCCAAAGACAACGTGTGTGAAGCAACAGCTTCCTGTGACAACCGGAAGTGGTTAAAAACACCCAAGAGCTATTGTCATATTGCCACCTGCAGATAGTGAAAATCACGCAACTCAACCATCTGTTACTCAGTCAATTCTTAAGGTAGAGACTTCTTATTCAGGATTCTGTTTCTGTCTACCCCAAAGACAACGTGTGTGAAGCAAGAGCTTCCTGTGACAACCGGAAGTGGTTAAAAACACCCAAGAGCTATTGTCATATTGCCACCTGCAGATAGTGAAAATCACGCAACTCAACCATCTTTTACTCAGTCAATTCTTAAGGTAGAGACTTCTTATTCAGGATTCTGTTTATGTCTACCCCAAAGACAACGTGTGTGAAGCAAGAGCTTCCTGTGACAACCGGAAGTGGTTAAAATCACCCAAGAGCTATTGTCATATTACGTGCGCATAGTGAAAATCACTCAACTCAACCATCTGTTTCTCAGTCAATTCTTAAGGTAGAGACTTCTTATTCAGGATTCTGTTTATGTCTACCCCAAAGACAACATGTGTTGAGTAAGAACTTCCTGTGACAACGGGAAGTGGTTAAAACAGCCTAGAGCTATTGTCATATTAAGTGCGCATAGTGAAAATCACGCAACTCAACCATCTGTTTCTCAGTCAATTCTTAAGGTAGAGACTTCTTATTCAGGATTCTGTTTATGTCTACCCCAAAGACAACGTGTGTGAAGCAACAGCTTCCTGTGACAACCGGAAGTGGTTAAAAACACCCAAGAGCTATTGTCATATTGCCACCTGCAGATAGTGAAAATCACGCAACTCAACCATCTGTTACTCAGTCAATTCTTAAGGTAGAGACTTCATATTCAGGATTCTGTTTATGTCTACCCCAAAGACAACGTGTGTGAAGTAAGAGCTTCCTGTGACAACCGGAAGTTGTTAAAAACAGCCAAGAGCTATTGTCATATGGTCAACCTGCATATAGTGAAAATCACGCAACTCAACCATCTGTTACTCAGTCAATTCTTAAGGTAGAGACTTCTTATTCAGGATTCTGTTTATGTCTACCCCAAAGACAACGTGTGTTGAGTAAGAACTTCCTGTGACAACGGGAAGTGGTTAAAACAGCCTAGAGCCATTGTCATATGGTCAACCTGCATATAGTGAAAATCACGCAACTCAACCATCTGTTACTCAGTCAATTCTTAAGGTAGAGACTTCTTATTCAGGATTCTGTTTATGTGTACCCCAAAGACAACGTGTGTGAAGCAAGAGCTTCCTGTGACAACCGGAAGTGGTTAAAATCACCCAAGTGCTATTGTCATATTATGTGCGCATAGTGAAAATCATGCAACTCAACCATCTGTTTCTCAGTCAATTCTTAAGGTAGAGACTTCTTATTCAGGATTCCGTTTATGTCTACCCCAAAGACAACGTGTGTGAAGCAAGAGCTTCCTGTGACAACCGGAAGTGGTTAAAATCACTCAAGAGCTATTGTCATATTACGTGCGCATAGTGAAAATCACGCAACTCAACCATCTGTTTCTCAGTCAATTCTTAAGGTAGAGACTTCTTATTCAGGATTCTGTTTATGTCTACCCCAAAGACAACGTGTGTTGAGTAAGAACTTCCTGTGACAACGGGAAGTGGTTAAAACAGCCTAGAGCTATTGTCATATGGACAACCTGCATATAGTGAAAATCACTCAACTCAACCATCTGTTACTCAGTCAATTCTTAAGGTAGAGACTTCATATTCAGGATTCCGTTTATGTCTACCCCAAAGACAACGTGTGTGAAGCAAGAGCTTCCTGTGACAACGGGAAGTGATTAAAATCACCCAAGAGCTATTGTCATATTACGTGCGCATAGTGAAAATCACGCAACTCAACCATCTGTTTCTCAGTCAATTCTTAAGGTAGAGACTTCTTATTCAGGATTCCGTTTATGTCTACCCCAAAGACAACGTGTGTGAAGCAAGAGCTTCCTGTGACAACCGGAAGTGGTTAAAAACACCCAAGAGCTATTGTCATATTACGTGCGCATAGTGAAAATCACGCAACTCAACCATCTGTTTCTCAGTCAATTCTTAAGGTAGAGACTTCTTATTCAGGATTCTGTTTATGTCTACCCCAAAGACAACGTGTGTGAAGCAAGAGCTTCCTGTGACAACCGGAAGTGGTTAAAAACACCCAAGAGCTATTGTCATATTGCCACCTGCAGATAGTGAAAATCACGCAACTCAACCATCTGTTACTCAGTCAATTCTTAAGGTAGAGACTTCATATTCAGGATTCTGTATATGCCTACCCCAAAGACAACGTGTGTCTATTCTTTTTGCAAAAAAAAACAAAAACACACACACACAATTTGGCCATATGTACATAGTGTGGGGCTTAGAGGCTTATACCGCCTTCAATAGTTACTTTCGTTCAAACGATTCAAGAACCGTCAGACCTAGAGCTCCGAAATTTTAGAAACCTGTTCTAGAGCTCAAGTCGATAGTGCACGGTGATTTATGGGGCTCTAGAAGGTTCTCTGACCGAGAAACCGCCTCGTACATTTGCAATATTTTCAATTCATTTTGAATATCACGGACATGGCGACATGTAGAAATGTCCCAGAGTCGCAAGACTAGGTGCATTGAAACCGCCTCGGCCCATAGAGACGGACCCCAATGTCTCTGTCCGATAGCTCATTCAGGGACCCCGTAGTAACGCCTTGAAAAAGTGGATTTTCAGCACCAATTAGGCCATTGCTCGGGCACCGAATGACCTATCGAGCCGAAACTTCGGATTCGGGGTCGCCTCACATAGGCCTACACATAATGTCAGAGCTGGACCCGCAGCTATAACGTAACTATGTGTTTTAGGTTTTTTTATGGTTAAAATTGAAAGCACTGTGAATTATGGGCCTTCTCTGACATATGTGATAGTTGGCTTCTATACGAGTTGGAAAAAGTGGATTTGGTGTCAGATGCTATCAGTTTGGTGTCAAAATGACATCTAATTGACTGATGGACGCTGACTGCTGGGTGACGAGCAATGGAGAGGAACCACAGTCACTGCCCGGCCATCCCGAGTTCATCGAGCCAGTCAATAATGCATTTCTGCAGTATTTTTGAGCATGCCTAAATTTGTGATGCTAAATGCCCATTGAATCATATTGCAAACGTAACGCGCAATATTGCAAATGTAACGCGCATTTGCAAGATGATTCAACAGCAAAAAATATCACCAAAGTTGACATGATGAAATCAACACAACGAGCGATGGAGAGGAACCACAGTCACTGCACGGCCATCCCGAGATCATCGGGCCAGTCAATTATGCATTCTGAGCATGTCAAATTCGTTAAAAATGTTAAAAGCAACAGAGTCCCACTTCTCCCTCATCATACATGACAAGTAGACCATCTGCGTTGATTGATGGCTCAACATAGGGATATATATCATTTGGGCAGTATAAATGCCATTTGGAACATGGTTCACTGACTTTTGGGTTTGGAAACCGACTTCCTATGATCGTACATGGCAAACGGACAAACATACTGATTTGGCACATTCAATACTTTCATACATGTATAATTGACAAAAAAAGAATTGGACATTTAATTTGCACATTTCTAATGGCATTTGGCAAAAAATATAAATATGTGACTTTTGACTTCCTATGAAATCATATTCCAAATGCACAAATCATATGCCTTATGCACAAGCAAATATGTCACTTTTGACTTCCTATGAAATCATATTCCAAATGCACAAAACATATGCCTTATGCACAAGCAAAAACAACCCAAAAAATTATGTCAATAAAATATGTCAAAAGTATGTCCATACAGCTCTTATACATGTGTAATTGACATAAAAATCAAAAAAATTTCGAAAAACGGTCCAGAAACCACTTTTTTAGGGTTGAAAAGTTTTCAAAAAATATGTCATTTTTTCAAAATTTGACTCTTGGGACTTGAATTGTGTTACATTTGCAATATGAAAATTCACTGCGGAGAGCTCTAGCTATCTTTTGGATATTTGCTGTAATTTGGCACATGCAATACTTCCACAAGTGACAAAAAAAAGCATTGGATATGTCATTTTGCAAAAAAAATGAAAAAAAAAAGTCACTTTTTTCCTATGAAATCATATTCAAAATGCACAAATCATCAGCCTTGTGCACAAGCAAAAGCAACCCAAAAAACGACATCAATAAAAAACGTCAGAAGCATGTTCATACAGCTCTTATACATGTGTAATTGACATAACAATCGAAAAAAATTCGAAAAACGGTCCAGAAACCACTTTTTTACAAGATGCTAAGTTTTTAAAAAAAATATCATTTTATCAAAATCTGAGACTTGGGTAAGAATTGGGTATCATTTGCTGTATGAAAAACCAAGGTGGAGCACGCTCGCCATCTAAAGGAAATTTGGGGTGTTACAATTGGCAATTGCCATCGGAAAATTGCCATATGATTGGCCCGGAGATGGGCCGATTTGGGTGGTTATTTCAATCGTGTGTATGATTCGTGCTATGCCAATATGTTGCCATGTTATTTTGTCCAAATCAGGGGGGTAATCCCTTACAGAATATAATGCCCCCTCCATACCAGAATATAATGCCCCCTGCATACCAGAATATAATGCCCCCCCTCCCTACCAGAATATAATGCCCCCCCTCCCTACCAGAATATAATACCCCCTCCATACCAGAATATAATGCCCCCTCCCTACCAGAATATAATGCCCCCTCCCTACCAGAATATAATGCCCCCTCCCTACCAGAATATAATGCCCCCTCCCTACCAGAATATAATGCCCCCTCCATACCAGAATATAATACCCCCCCCTACCAGAATATAATGCCCCCCCTCCCTACCAGAATATAACGCCCCCTCCATACCAGAATATAATACCCCCCCTCCATACCAGAATATAATGCCCCCTCCATACCAGAATATAATGCCCCCTCCATACCAGAATATAATACCCCCCTCCATACCAGAATATAATGCCCCCCTCCATACCATACATGAAGGGACGTCGC
Source organism: Salmo trutta (assembly GCF_901001165.1). Taxonomy (NCBI): domain Eukaryota; kingdom Metazoa; phylum Chordata; class Actinopteri; order Salmoniformes; family Salmonidae; genus Salmo; species Salmo trutta. The sequence goes on along the minus strand of NC_042962.1, from coordinate 6,215,756 downwards.
GTGCGCCATCCGTATGGTTAGTGAGAAAGTCCATGTTGCAAATGTACGCTCCCTTACTAGACGTCCAACCACGTCCGATAAATCCGCGGACGGCGTCGGGCCGCTCACGGGGGCCGGATCTTCCAGGAAGTCATCGAACGGAGTCTCTCGGACCTTTAGTTTCCGTTTAATTAAATTTTCACATTTTGGTCATTTCCTTGCAGTCCCGGATTATTCCACGAGAGGGCGTATGGAATCATATTGCAAATGTAACATATATCACCAATCGCGACACGGCTTTTTCTCCTAAACGGAAGATAATTCGAAGACGAAACTCGGTCTGCGTGGGTTTGGCATAATGGGCAGTTGGCCCCGAACAGGATGGAGTCGAGGCCTCGACGCTTTTCGAGTTAAGGCTATTTTTCTGGGATTGAAAGTCAAAGAGGAAAATAGAGTGCTGATTTGACCGCTTCACATCAAACTACATGAGCCTACGGTGTCAGGAGAAAAGGAACCATGCATTTACCAATGTTCATTTCAGAGAAATTGTACAATGACACATTGGTGATATTCAACAACAAGAGGTTTTTTTTTCAAAAAAGTTACATATCCAGTTGCAGCGTGTTCAGATGAGTCCGTTAAGGCTGGTTTCGGAGCTCTGCGAGATTTCTGTGATTTTCTGTGATTTTCTGAAACAACACACACTTGTTCAACCCTCTGTAAATAAGTCAGTTCTTAAGAGAAACACTTAAAACTCAATATTCTATAAGAGCCTAACGTTCAGATTCCTGTGTCAACCAGAAATGCCTTATAATGGTGTCATAGGGGCTGTTTTGAAGGGTTAAAAAGGTCAGATCTTTCCACAACTTCATATGTGTGACTAGACAACCCTCATGAACTGTAAATCAGTCATTTATCCCATCAGGTGTCAAAGAAAAGCTCTCTCAAACACACACACAGCAAGGACGGAGTGACACAGTGCGGTGCTTAAAGACACAAAGAGCCTGCAATGGCATTACCATTATCTCTAGGCTGAGACGAGTTCAATGAGACGCCCCGCTTGACCGTAGCTTGCTCGGTATGAGCACAGCGACCGTGAGAAAACTAGGCCCAAAATGAGGCCTGCACCAATATGTCAAGTGCTTATGGGTGACAGTGAGAGAACCATTAGGGTTAGAAGCACAATTCAACCTCAGGAGCGTTCCTGAGGTCCTCCCGATCTGTGCAAGCCTAACCTTGACCCTGTGGCATTAACCCTTCAAAGTGAAAAGAAGGTGTTTAGATCAAACTGTGTGCAATGACTTCTCTCCCCATAGGAATACATTGACAATTCTCCTAAATTCAACCTGAAGTCTATGTGGGTTATGAATGCCTTATGAACCTGTATTCTATAACAATCCATCAGGCTACTGTGAGGTCTACCTGTGTCGATTCTAAGGTTCCTGGAGCAACCGGAAAATGTTAAAATCACCCTAGAGCTATTGTCATATAAGCAACCTGCAGATAGTGAAAATCACGCAACTCAACCATCTGTCATTCAGTCAATTCTTAAGGTAGAGACTTCATATTCAGGATTCTGTTTATGTCTACCCCAAAGACAACGTGTGTGAAGTAAGAGCTTCCTGTGACAACCGGAAGTTGTTAAAAACAGCCAAGAGCTATTGTCATATGGTCAACCTGCATATAGTGAAAATCACGCAACTCAACCATCTGTTATTCAGTCAATTCTTAAGGTAGAGACTTCATATTCAGGATTATGTTTATGTCTAACCCAAAGACAACGTGTGTTGAGTAAGAGCTTCCTGTGACAACCGGAAGTGGTTAAAAACAGCCAAGAGCTATTGTCATATAACCTGCACATAGTGAAAATCACGCAACTCAACCCTATGTCATCCAGCCAATTCTTTAGGTAGAGACTTCATATTGAGGATTCTGTATATGCCTACCCCAAAGACAACGTGTGTCTATTCTTTTTGCAAAAAAACAAAAACACACACACACAATTTGGCCATAGGGACATAGTGTGGGGCTTAGAGTCTTATACCGTCTTCAATAGTTACTTTCGTTCAAACGATTCAAGAACCGTCAGACCTAGAGCTCCGAAATTTTAGAAACCTGTTCTAGAGCTCAAGTCGATAGTGCACGGTGATTTATGGGGCTCTAAAAGGTTCTCTGACCGAGAAACCGCCTCGTACATTTGCAATATTTTCAATTCATTTTCAATATCACGGACATGGCGACATGTAGAAATGTCCCAGAGTCGCAAGACTAGGTGCATTGAAACCGCCTCGGCCCATAGAGACGGACCCCAATGCCTCTGTCCGATAGCTCATTCAGGGTCCCCGTAGTAACGCCCTGAAAAAGTGGATTTTCAGCACCAATTAAGGCCATTGCTCGGGCACCGAATGACCTATCGAGCCGAAACTTGGGATTCGGGGTCGCCTCACATAGGCCTACACATAATGTCAGAGCTGGACCCGCAGCTATAACGTAACTATGTGTTTTAGGTTTTTTTATGGTTAAAATTGAAAGCACTGTGAATTATGGGCCTTCTCTGACATATGTGATAGTTGGCTTCTATACGAGTTGGAAAAACTGGATTTGGTGTCAGATGCTATCAGTTTGGTGTCAGATTGACATCTAATTGACTGATGGACGCTGACTGCTGGGTGACGAGCAATGGAGAGGAACCACAGTCACTGCCCGGCCATCCCGAGTTCTTCGGGCCAGTCAATTATGCATTTCTGCAGTATTTTTGAGCATGCCTAAATTTGTGATGCTAAATGCCCATTGAATCATATTGCAAACGTAACGCGCAATATTGCAATATGATTCAACAGCAAAAAATATCACCAAAGTTGACATGATGAAATCAACACAATGAGCGACAGAGAGGAACCACAGTCACTGCCCGGCCATCCCCAGTTCATCGGGACAGTAGATTATGCATTTCTGCAGTGTTTTTGAGCATGCCAAATTCGTGATGTTGAGATCAATTGAAACATATTTCAAATGCGCATCAGTGCACATGGTGACCCGAAATGGGTTACCAGGAGTAATTTTTTAGAAGGGTTTTAAATGCCTTTAGGGTGGTGCAAGGGGTGCACGGTTGGGTAGGGAGCACCTTCCATCAGTGCCCATCCAGTATAAGGCGCCCCTAGTCATTTTGGACATTTTTCAAAAAATCGCTAAAAATCGACAGTCCCACTTCTCTCATGTCACCATCAAGTCATGGAGAGGAACCACAGTCACTGCCCGGCCATCCCCAGTTCATCGGGACAGTCAATTTTGCATATCTTTAGTGTTTTTGAGCATGCCAAATTCGTGATGTTGAGGCCCATTGAATCATATTGCAAATGCGCATCCGTGGACATGGTGACCCGAAATGGGTTACCAGGAGTAATTTTTTAGAATGGTTTTAAATGCCTTTAGGGTGGTGCAAGGGGTGCACGGTTGGGTAGTGAGCACCTTCCATCAGTGCCCATCCAGTATGGGGCGCACCTAGTCATTTTGGACATTTTTCAAAAACATCGCTAAAAAACGACAATCCCACTTCTCTCATGTCACCATCAAGCCATGGAGAGGAACCACAGTCGCTGCCCGGCCATCACCAGTTCATCGGGACAGTTAATTATGCATTTCTGCAGTGTTTTTGAGCATGCCAAATTCGTGATGTTGAGGCCCATTGAATCATATTGCAAATGCGCATCAGTGCACATGGTGACCCGAAATGGGTTACCAGGAGAAATTTTTTAGAAGGGTTTTAAATGCCTTTAGGGTGGTGCAAGGGGTCCACGGTTGGGTAGGGAGCACCTTCCATCAGTGCCCATCCAGTATGGGGCGCACCTAGTCATTTTGGAGATTTTTTAAAAAATCACTAAAAAACTCACCATCAAGCCATGGAGAGGAACCACAGTCACTGCACGGCCATCCCCAGTTCATCGGGACAGTCAATTATGCATTTCTGCAGTATTTTTGAGCATGCTAAATTTGTGATGCTAAATGCCCATTGAATCATATTGCAAATGCGCATCCGTGTATTTGTAATATGATTCAATAGCAAAAAATATCACCAAAGTTGACATGATGAAATCAACACAACGAGCGATGGAGAGGAACCACAGTCACTGCACGGCCATCCCCAGTTCATCGGGACAGTCAATTATGCATTTCTGCAGTGGTTTTGAGCATGCCACATTTGTGATGCTAAATGCCCATTGAATCATATTGCAAACGTAACATGGAATATTGCAAATGTAACGCGCATTTGCAACATGATTCAACAGCAAAAAATATCACCAAAGTTGACATGATGAAATCAACACAACGAGCGATGGAGAGGAACCACAGTCACTGCACGGCCATCCCCAGTTAATCGGGACAGTCAATTATGCATTTCTGCAGTGGTTTTGAGCATGCCAAAGTTGTGATGCTAAATGCCAATTGAATCATATTGCAAATGCGCATCCGTGTATTTGCAATATGATTCTACAGCAAAAAATATCACCAAAGGTGACATGATGAAATGAACACAACGAGCGATGGAGAGGAACCAGGAGCATTCCTGAGGTCCTCCCGATCTGTGCAAGCCAACCTTGACCCTGTGGCATTAACCCTTCACAGTGAAAAGAAGGTGTTTAGATCAAACTGTGTGCAATGACTTCTCTCCCCATAGGAACACATAGACTATTCTCCAAAATTCAACCTGAAGCCTATGTGGGTTATGAATGCCTTATGAACCTGTCTTCTACAACAATCCATCAGGCTACTGTGAGGTCTACCTGTGTTGATTCTAAGGTTCCTGTGACAACCGGAAGTGGTTAAAACCACCCAAGAGCTATTGTCATATAACCTGCACATAGTGAAAATCACGCAACTCAACCATCTGTTACTCAGTCAATTCTTAAGGTAGAGACTTCTTATTCAGGATTCTGTTTATGTCTACCCCAAAGACAACGTGTGTGAAGCAAGAGCTTCCTGTGTCAACCGGAAGTGGTTAAAAACACCCAAGAGCTATTGTCATATTACGTGCACATAGTGAAAATCACGCAACTCAACCATCTGTTACTCAGTCAATTCTTAAGGTAGAGACTTCATATTCAGGATTCTGTTTATGTCTACCCCAAAGACAACGTGTGTGAAGCAACAGCTTCCTGTGACAACCGGAAGTGGTTAAAAACACCCAAGAGCTATTGTCATATTGCCACCTGCAGATAGTGAAAATCACGCAACTCAACCATCTGTTACTCAGTCAATTTTTAAGGTAGAGACTTCTTATTCAGGATTATGTTTATGTCTACCCCAAAGACAACGTGTGTGAAGCAAGAGCTTCCTGTGACAACCGGAAGTGGTTAAAAACACCCAAGAGCTATTGTCATATTACGTGCGCATAGTGAAAATCACGCAACTCAACCATCTGTTACTCAGTCAATTCTTAAGGTAGAGACTTCTTATTCAGGATTCTGTTTATGTCTACCCCAAAGACAACGTGTGTGAAGCAAGAGCTTCCTGTGACAACCGGAAGTGGTTAAAATCACCCAAGAGCTATTGTCATATTACGTGCGCATAGTGAAAATCACGCAACTCAACCATCTGTTACTCAGTCAATTCTTAAGGTAGAGACTTCTTATTCAGGATTCTGTTTATGTCTACCCCAAAGACAACGTGTGTTGAGTAAGAACTTCCTGTGACAATGGGAAGTGGTTAAAACAGCCTAGAGCTATTGTCATATGGTCAACCTGCACATAGTGAAAATCACGCAACTCAACCATCTGTTACTCAGTCAATTCTTAAGGTAGAGACTTCTTATTCAGGATTCTGTTTATGTCTACCCCAAAGACAACGTGTGTGAAGCAACAGCTTCCTGTGACAACCGGAAGTGGTTAAAAACACCCAAGAGCTATTGTCATATTGCCACCTGCAGATAGTGAAAATCACGCAACTCAACCATCTGTTACTCAGTCAATTTTTAAGGTAGAGACTTCTTATTCAGGATTATGTTTATGTCTACCCCAAAGACAACGTGTGTGAAGCAAGAGCTTCCTGTGACAACCGGAAGTGGTTAAAATCACCCAAGAGCCATTGTCATATTACGTGCGCATAGTGAAAATCACGCAACTCAACCATCTTTTACTCAGTCAATTCTTAAGGTAGAGACTTCTTATTCAGGATTCTGTTTATGTCTACCCCAAAGACAACGTGTGTGAAGCAAGAGCTTCCTGTGACAACCGGAAGTGGTTAAAAACACCCAAGAGCTATTGTCATATTGCCACCTGCAGATAGTGAAAATCACGCAACTCAACCATCTGTTACTCAGTCAATTTTTAAGGTAGAGACTTCTTATTCAGGATTCTGTTTATATGTACCCCAAAGACAACGTGTGTGAAGCAAGAGCTTCCTGTGACAACCGGAAGTGGTTAAAATCACCCAAGAGCCATTGTCATATTACGTGCGCATAGTGAAAATCACGCAACTCAACCATCTGTTACTCAGTCAATTCTTAAGGTAGAGACTTCTTATTCAGGATTCTGTTTATGTCTACCCCAAAGACAACGTGTGTGAAGCAAGAGCTTCCTGTGACAACCGGAAGTGGTTAAAAACACCCAAGAGCTATTGTCATATTACGTGCGCATAGTGAAAATCACGCAACTCAACCATCTGTTACTCAGTCAATTCTTAAGGTAGAGACTTCTTATTCAGGATTCTGTTTATGTCTACCCCAAAGACAACGTGTGTGAAGCAAGAGCTTCCTGTGACAACCGGAAGTGGTTAAAAACACCCAAGAGCTATTGTCATATTGCCACCTGCAGATAGTGAAAATCACGCAACTCAACCATCTGTTACTCAGTCAATTCTTAAGGTAGAGACTTCTTATTCAGGATTCTGTTTATGTCTACCCCAAAGACAACGTGTGTGAAGCAAGAGCTTCCTGTGACAACCGGAAGTGGTTAAAATCACCCACGAGCTATTGTCATATTACGTGCGCATAGTGAAAATCACGCAACTCAACCATCTGTTACTCAGTCAATTCTTAAGGTAGAGACTTCTTATTCAGGATTCTGTTTATGTCTTCCCCAAAGACAACGTGTGTGAAGCAAGAGCTTCCTGTGACAACCGGAAGTGGGTGAAATCACCCAAGAGCTATTGTCATATTAAGTGCGCATAGTGAAAATCACGCAACTCAACCATCTGTTTCTCAGTCAATTCTTAAGGTAGAGACTTCTTATTCAGGATTCTGTTTCTGTCTACCCGAAAGACAACGTGTGTGAAGCAAGAGCTTCCTGTGACAACCGGAAGTGGTTAAAAACACCCAAGAGCTATTGTCATATTACGTGCGCATAGTGAAAATCACGCAACTCAACCATCTGTTACTCAGTCAATTCTTAAGGTAGAGACTTCTTATTCAGGATTCTGTTTATGTCTACCCCAAAGACAACGTGTGTGAAGCAAGAGCTTCCTGTGACAACCGGAAGTGGTTAAAAACACCCAAGAGCTATTGTCATATTGCCACCTGCAGATAGTGAAAATCATACAACTCAACCATGTGTCATTCAGTCAATTCTTAAGGTAGAGACTTCATATTCAGGATTCTGTATATGCCTACCCCAAAGACAACGTGTGTCTATTCTTTTTGCAAAAAAAACAAAAACACACACACACAATTTGGCCATAGGTACATAGTGTGGGGCTTAGAGGCTTATACCGCCTTCAATAGTTACTTTCGTTCAAACGATTCAAGAACCGTCAGACCTAGAGCTCCGAAATTTTAGAAACCTGTTCTAGAGCTCAAGTCGATAGTGCACGGTGATTTATGGGGCTCTAGAAGGTTCTCTGACCGAGAAACCGCCTCGTACATTTGCAATATTTTCAATTCATTTTGAATATCACGGACATGGCAACATGTAGAAATGTCCCAGAGTCGCAAGACTAGGTGCATTGAAACCGCCTCGGCCCATAGAGACGGACCCCAATGTCTCTGTCCGATATCTCATTCAGAGACCCCGTAGTAACGCCCTGAAAAAGTGGATTTTCAGCACCAATTAGGCCATTGCTCGGGCACCGAATGACCTATCGAGCCGAAACTTGGGATTCGGGGTTGCCTCACATAGGCCTACACATAATGTCAGAGCTGGACCCGCAGCTATAACGTAACTATGTGTTTTAGGTTTTTTTATGGTTAAAATTGAAAGCACTGTGAATTATGGGCCTTCTCTGACATATGTGATAGTTGGCTTCTATACGAGTTGGAAAAAGTGGATTTGGTGTCAGATGCTATCAGTTTGGTGTCAAAATGACATCTAATTGACTGATGGACGCTGACTGCTGGGTGACGAGCAATGGAGAGGAACCACAGTCACTGCCCGGCCATGCCGAGTTCATCGAGCCAGTCAATAATGCATTTCTGCAGTATTTTTGAGCATGCCTAAATTTGTGATGCTAAATGCCCATTGAATCATATTGCAAACGTAACGCGCAATATTGCAAATGTAACGCGCATTTGCACTATGATTCGACAGCAAAAAATCACCAAAGTTGACATGATGAAATCAACACAACGAGCGATGGAGAGGAACCACAGTCACTGCACGGCCATCCCGAGATCATCGGGCCAGTCAATTATGCATTCTGAGCATGTCAAATTCGTTAAAAATGTTAAAAGCAACAGAGTCCCACTTCTCCCTCATCATACATGACAAGTAGACCATCTGCGTTGATTGATGGCTCAACATAGGGATATATATCATTTGGGCAGTATAAATGCCATTTGGACCATGGTTCACTGACTTTTGGGTTTGGAAACCGACTTCCTATGATCGTACATGGCAAACGGACAAACATACTGATTTGGCACATTCAATACTTTCATACATGTATAATTGACAAAAAAAGAATTGGACATTTCATTTGCACATTTCTAATGGCATTTGGCAAAAAATATAAATTTGTCACTTTTGACTTCCTATGAAATCATATTCCAAATGCACAAATCATATGCCTTATGCACAAGCAAAAACAACCCAAAAAATTATGTCAATAAAATATGTCAAAAGTTTGTCCATACAGCTCTTATACATGTGTAATTGACATAAAAATTCAAAAAATTCAAAAAACGGTCCAGAAACCACTTTTTTAGGGTTGAAAAGTTTTCAAAAAATATGTCATTTTTTCAAAATTTGACTCTTGGGACTTGAATTGTGTTACATTTGCAATATGAAAATTCACTGCGGAGAGCTCTAGCTATCTTTTGGATATTTGCTGTAATTTGGCACTTGCAATACTTCCACAAGTGACAAAAAAAAGCATTGGATATGTCATTTTGCAAAAAAAATGAAAAAAAAAAAGTCACTTTTTTCCTATGAAATCATATTCAAAATGCACAAAACATATGCCTTGCGCACAAGCAAAAGCAACCCAAAAAACGACATCAATAAAAAACGTCAGAAGCATGTTCATACAGCTCTTATACATGTGTAATTGACATAACAATCGAAAAAATTTCGAAAAACGGTCCAGAAACCACTTTTTTACAAGGTGCTAAGTTTTCAAAAAAAAATAATTTTATCAAAATCTGAGACTTGGGTAAGAATTGGGTATCATTTGCTGTATGAAAATCCAAGGTGGAGCGCGCTCGCCATCTAAAGGAAATTTGGGGTGTTACAATTGGCAATTGCCATCGGAAAATTGCCATATGATTGGCCGGGAGATGGGCCGCTTTGGGTGGTTTTTGCAATCGTGTGTATGATTCGTGCTATGCCAATATGTTGCCATGTTATTTTGTCCAAATCAGGGGGGTATTCCCTTACAGAATATAATGCCCCCTCCATACCAGAATATAATGCCCCCTCCCTACCAGAATATTATGCCCCCTCCATACCAGAATATAACACCCCCTCCCTACCAGAATATAATGCCCCCTCCCTACCAGAATATAATGCCCCCTCCATACCAGAATATAATGCCCCCCTCCCTACCAGAATATAATGCCCCCTCCCTACCAGAATATAATGCTCCCTCCCTACCAGAATATAACACCCCCCCTCCCTACCAGAATATAATGCCCCCTCCATACCAGAATATAATGCCCCCTGCATACCAGAATATAATGCTCCCTCCCTACCAGAATATAATGCCCCCTCCATACCAGAATATAATGCCCCCCTCCATATCAGAATATAATGCCCCCTCCCTACCAGAATATAATGCCCCCTCCCTACCAGAATATAATGCCCCCTCCCTACCAGAATATAATACGCCCCTCCCTACCAGAATATAATGCCCCCTCTCTACCAGAATATAATGCCCCCTCCATACCAGAATATAATGCCCCCTCCCTACCAGAATATAATGCCCCCTCCATACCAGAATATAATGCCCCCTCCATACCAGAATATAATGCCCCCTCCCTACCAGAATATAATGCCCCCCTCCATACCAGAATATAATGCCCCCTCCATACCAGAATATAATGCCCCCTCCATACCAGAATATAATGCCCCCTCCATACCAGAATATAATGCCCCCTCCCTACCAGAATATAATGCCCCCTCCCTACCAGAATATAATGCCCCCCCTCCATACCAGAATATAATGCCCCCCTCCATACCAGAATATAATACCCCCCTCTCTACCAGAATATAATGCCCCCTCCCTACCAGAATATAATGCCCCCTCCCTACCAGAATATAATGCCCCCCCTCCATACCAGAATATAATGCCCCCCTCCATACCAGAATATAATACCCCTTCCATACCAGAATATAATGCCCCCTCCCTACCAGAATATAATGCCCCCCTCCATACCAGAATATAATGCCCCCCCTCCATACCAGAATATAATGCCCCCTCTCTACCAGAATATAATGCCCCCTCCATACCAGAATATAATGCCCCCTCCATACCAGAATATAATGCCCCCTCCATACCAGAATATAATGCCCCCTCCATACCAGAATATAATGCCCCCCTCCCTACCAGAATATAATGCCCCCCTCCATACCAGAATATAATGCCCCCTCCATACCAGAATATAATGCCCCCTCCATACCAGAATATAATGCCCCCTCCATACCAGAATATAATGCCCCCTCCATACCAGAATATAATGCCCCCTCCATACCAGAATATAATGCCCCCCATACCATTCCCCCTACCAGAATATAATGCCCCCTCCATACCAGAATATAATGCCCCCTCCATACCAGAATATAATGTCCCCTCCATACCAGAATATAATGCCCCCTCCATACCAGAATATAATGCCCCTCCCTACCAGAATATAATGCCCCCTCCCTACCAGAATATAATGCCCCCTCCCTACCAGAATATAATGCCCCCTCCATACCTGTAGGTAGCTAGCTAGGTAAGACTGGGGACCGCTCTTTTCTATAACCTGTAGGTTGGTACAGTAGGTAGGTAGGTAGGTCGCTAGCTAGATAGATAGGTAAGACTGGGGTCTGAACGGATAGTTCAGAGTATCCACTCTTTTCTATAACCTGTAGGTAGGTATCTAGGTAAGACTGGGGTCTGAACGGATAGTTTTCTGCTCTTTTCTATAACCTGTAGGTAGGTTGGTAGGTAGGTAGCTAGCTAGCAAGCTAGCTAGCTAGATAGATTGGTAAGACTGGGGTCTGAACGGATAGTTCAGAGTATCTGCTCTTTTCTATAACCTGTAGGTCGGTACAGTAGCTAGGTAGCTAGATAGATAGATAAGTGAGACTGGTAACGGATAGTTGAAAGCTTCTGCTCCTTTCTGTAACCTGTAGGGAACATAATATATGTCCTATACTAGGCATGTACGTTTCTCACTTAACTGTCTGGTGGGTTCAAGGGGCCACAGACAGTAGGGGAACGTGAGAAGGCAGCATCTTAAGTGTGTGTCTGCTATTTTCAAGAGGGTGGATGCGGAAGAGGAAGTAGGAGACAAACAGACATGCCAGACTGTTTATTGGATCCATCTTCCCATGGACAGGATTTGTGGGTATTTAAACTATGCAATCAGTCCAATCTGGACATTCAGCATAATTTGTAAACAGGAAACAACCCATTAATGATGACCATATTAATGCCACCCATCCCCCAAAACAGCAGAAAGGAATGTATAAACAAATCAGAGTTTCCCTCATACCTAGATCTATGGTCACTAACATCACAAAGTGTGAACCTGTAATAATAAAAGTAACAATAAATATAGAATGAGTAACAATGCCTTGGCTATATACATGGGGTACCAGTACTGAGTCAATGTGCGGGATACGAGGTCATTGAGGTAGAAATGTACATATAGGCAGGGATAAAGTGACTAGGTGTCAGGATAGATAATAAACAGAGGCAGCAGTGTATGTGATGAGACATAAAAGCTGCAGCCAGTCAGGATGCTCTCAGTGGTGCAGCCAGTCAGGATGCTCTCAGTGGTGCAGCCAGTCAGGATGCTCTCAGTGGTGCAGCCAGTCAGGATGCTCTCAGTGGTGCAGCCAGTCAGGATGCTCTCAGTGGTGCAGCCAGTCAAGATGCTCTCAGTGGTGCAGCCAGTCAAGATGCTCTCAGTGGTGCAGCTGTAGAACTTTTTGAGGATCTGAGGGCTCATGCCAAATCTTTTCAGCCTCCTGAGGGGGAAGAGATGTTGTCGTGCCCTCTTCACGGCTGTGTTTGGACCATGATATGTCCTTAGGGATGTGGACACGAGGAACAGTGAGTGAGATAGATAAGGTTACACTGCCCTGTGTTTTCATTAGATTGAGAACGCATTTTCATATATTTCTGTGCATTGGATTGTTCAAACATAATGTATGATGCCATTCAAGATGACCCAGATGTTATGTTGAACTTTTGGTGAACAGTAGTACTCCCAGCCACCACAAGAGGTCTGCATGTCCAGACACACCAATTCCTTACACTAAAAATATCTTCTCCACTAGATGGCCCCACTACTACAGAGTACGCAGACACTGTCCTGGTAGCCTTAGAGACTTGAGTTTGTCATCATATGAGTGAGAGTGTGAGAGAGTGAGAGAGAGAGAGAGAGAGAGTGAGAGAGAGATATTGGTGGGGCGCTGGGGCCAAAATTCCCATCCAACAAAAGCCATTGTAAGGAGCTGTTATGCAGGGAACAGAACAGAGCGCACTCTATGGAAAGGTGTCGAAGGAAAACACAGGCCAGGGATTGCAGATAGGGAGGGCGGCCTGCATGGTGATGCTGGTGAAGTATGGGATGGGATAGGTTGCTTTTTACCCAGACTCAACCAGGCCTGTGATGGCCTGGTCCAAATGGCTGGTTTGAACACTGGAGAGAAGAAGCCAACTCTGACTTGGCTTCTTCAGTGTGCACCAGGGCTTGAGTCAATTTGAATTGAAGGCAGTGAATTCAGGAAGTAAACTTAAATAACAAACATTTGAAAAAACAGAATTTATTTTCAATTACTTTTCAATAAACTGAGGAGTAGAATCTATTTCCAAAGTTTTTCCAATTTGTATTTTTTTTTTAAATAAAAATTCTCAATATGCCACACCTGGGATGTAAACTAATTTGTGCACAACATTTGAGAGAAATAAGCTTTTTGTACGTATGGAACATTTCTGGGATCTTTTATTTCAACTCATGAAACATGGGGCCATCACTTCACATGTTGCTTTTATATGTTTCTTCAGTATACATGTGATCTTTCAAAACCTCTCCAAATGTAAAGTGTTTTCACATATAGTCCTCTTTAAAAGAACCGATCTCAGTCCTCTTTAAAAGAACCGATCTCAGTCCTCTTTAAAGTGAACTCTGAGGGGAGGGGGGCAAATAACTGAGTTCTCTTTGTATGTGGACAACTATAAATACCTAGGTGTCTGGTTAGACTGTAAACCTTCCAGACTCACATTAAGCATCTCCAATCCAAAGTTAAATCTAGAATCGGCTTCCTATTTCGCAACAAAGCCTCCTTCACTCATGCTGCCAAACATACCCTCGTAAAACTGACTATTCTACCGATCCTTGACTTCGGTGATGTCATTTACAAAATAGCCTCCAACACTCTACTCAGCAAACTAGATGTAGTTTATCACAGTGCCATCCATTTTGTCACCAAAGCCCCATATACTACTCACCGCTGTGACCTGTATGCTCTCATTGGCTGGTCCTCGCTACATACTCGTCGCCAAACCCACTGGCTCCAGGTCAACTATAAGTCTTTGCTAGGTAAAGCTCCGCCTTATCTCAGCTCACTGGTCACCATAACAACGCCCACCCGTAGCACGCGCTCCAGCAGGTCTATCTCACTGGTCATCCCCAAAGCCAACACTTCCTTTGGCCGCCTTTCCTTCCAGTTCTCTGCTGCCAATGACTGGAACGAATTGTAAAAATCACTGAAGTTGGAGACATATCTCCCTCACTAACTTTAAGCATCAGCTGACAGAGCAGCTTACCGATCGCTGAAATTGTACACAGCCCATCTGTAAATAGCCCATCCAACCAACTACCTACCTCATCCCCATATTTGTTTTGTTTTTCTGCTCTTTTGCACACCAGTATCTCTACTTGCACATCCTCATCTCTACATATATCACTCCAGTGTAAATTGCTAAATTGTAATTACTTTGCCGCTATTGGCCTACTTATTGACTTACCTCCTTACTTAATTTGCATACACTGTACACACAGATTTTTCTATTGTGTTATTGACTGTGCGTTTGTTTATCCCATGTGTACCTCTGTGTTGTTGTTTGTGTCTCACTGCTTTGCTTTATCTTGGCCAGGTCGCAGTTGTAAATGAGAACTTGTTCTCAGCTGGCCTACCTGGTTAAATAAAGGTGAAATAAATAATAAAATAAAACATTCACACTGCCCTTTGAATGAGGACTCAACTGTCCTGTCAGTTCACTTCAGCTATTTTGTGGTCAAGTTCTGTTTTTATTCACATTGCTATGTTTAGAAAGGAACCAATATATTTTTACAACAATGCACTCTGGGTTTTTACAATCCGATTCAACAGGTCCCAGACGTGCTCAATGGGATTGAGAACCGGGCTCTTCGCTGGCCATGGCAGAACACTGACTTTCCTGTCTTGCAGGAGATCACGCACAGAATGAGCAATATGGCTGGTGGCATTGTCATGCTGGAGGGTCATGTCAGGATGAGCCTGCAGGAGGGGTACCACATGAGGGAGGAGGATGTCTTCCCTGTAATACACAGCGTTGAGATTGCCTGTAATGACAACAAGCTCAGTCCGATGATGCTGTGGCACACCGCCCCAGACCATGATGGACCCTCCACCTCCAAATTGATCCCGCTCCAGAGTACAGGCCTCGGTGTAACGCTCATTCCTTCGACGATAAAAGCGAATCCGACCATCTCCCCTGGTGAGACAAAACCAAGACTCGTCAGCGAAGAGCACTTTTTGCCAGTCCTGTCTGGTCCAGCGATGGTGGGTTTGTGCCCATAGGCAACGTTCTTGACCAGTGATGTCTGGTGAGGACCTGCCTTACAACAGGCCTACAAGCCCTCAGTCCAGCCTCTCTCAGCCTATTGCGGACAGTCTGAGCACTGATGAAGGGATTGTGCGTTCCTGGTGTAACTCGGGCAGTTGTTGTTGCCTTCCTGTACCTGTCCCGCAGGTGTGATGTTCGGATGTACCGATCCTGTGCAGGTGTTGTTACACGTGGTCTGCCACTGCGAGGACGATCAGCTTTCCGTCCTGTCTCCCTGTAGCGCTGTCTTAGGCATCTCACAGTACAGACATTGCAATTCATTGCGCTGTCCTCATGCCTCCTTGCAGCATGCCTAAGGCACGTTCACACAGATGAGCAGGGACCTTGGGCATCTTTCTTTTTGTGTTTTTCAGAGTCAGTAGAAAATACTTATTTTCCACCATAATTTGCAAATAAATTCATTCAATATCCTACAATGTGATTTTCTGGATTTTTTTCTTCTAATTTTGTCTGTCATAGTTGACGTGTACCTATGATGAAAATTACAGGCCTCTCTCATCTTTTTAAGTGGGAGAACTTGCACAATTGGTGGCTGACTAAATACTTTTTTGCCTCACTGTATGTCCAGTCAACTGGTGTAGAAGATGGAGACTCAGGATCAACCAGATAATGACTTGGTGTAAAAGATGGAGACTCATGATCAACCAGACTAAAACACAGATAATGACTTGGTGTAAAAGATGGAGACTCATGATCAACCAGACTAAAACACAGATAATGACTTTTAGAAAACCAGGTACTAAGAGAAGTGTTTCTCAGTTTTGTTTTGGTGAAGACATTCTTGAGTTTACTAGCAATTATAAACATTTGTGTTTTTTTATTGATGAATATATTACCTTTTGTCACATCCTGACCATAGAGAGCTCTTATTTTCTATGGTAGAGTAGGTCAGGGCGTGACTGGGGGGGGGGGGGGGGGGGTGTTATCTAGTTTATTTAGTTCTATGTTGTTTTGGTTCTAGTTTCTATGTTGGGATTTTTGTATGATCCCCAATTAGAGGCAGCTGGTCATCGTTGTCTCTAATTGGGGATCATATTTAAGTAGTTGTTTTTCCCACCTGTGTTTGTGGGAGATTATTTTGAGTTAGTGCATGTTGCACCTCTTTCGTCACGGTTTGTGTTTTGTTTGTAGTTTATTGTGTGTTTTGTTTGTAGTTTATTGTTTGTTTTGCAAAGTTTCACATTAAAATAAAAGATGTGGAACGATACCCACACTGCGCTTTGGTCTCCTTCCTACGACGAACGTGACACCTTTCTATACGGAACATCTGACCTGGCCGACTCAGCAAGTAGAGCTCTTGGGGGAGTTATAGGAAAAACTAAAACACTCAAAGATATTGGTTATGCTACGTATTCCAAACTGTTTCAGACATTCGTGTGTCCTGTTCTGGACTATTCAGCAGGAGTGTGGGGTGCTAAGAGCTATTTAAAAAAATGTCCATAACTTCTATGGGCTACGTGGGACCTGCGGGACACAGCCAGTGAAATATCAGGGCGGCAAATTCAAAAACAACAAAATGTCATAATTCAACTTTCTCAAACATACAACTATTTTACAGCATTTTAAAGATACACTTCTCCTTGATGTAACCATATTGTCCGATTTCAAAAAGGCTTTACAGCGAAAGCAAAACATTCGATTATGTTAGGAGAGTACATTGCCAAAAATAATCACACAGCCATTTTCCAAGCAAGGACATGTGTCAATAAAACCCAAAACACAGCTAAATGAAGCACTAACCTTTGACAATCTTCATCAGATGACACTCCTAGGACATTATGTTACACAATACATGTATGTTTTGTTCAATAAAGTTCATATTTATATCCAAAAACAGCATTTTACATTGGCGCGTGATGTTCAGAAAATTTATTCCCACCAAAACATCCGGTGAATGTGCACATCAATTTACAAAAATACTCACAATTTAAAAAAAATGATTATTCATTCATTTAATTCAACATTATCTAAACTAAAATCTCCACAAATATTTTGGAGTAATCCTTGACAATTGCTAATCAATATCCAAAAACAGCCTACATTTTTTTTACTGTGAACCTACACGTCATTACCAATGTGAGGGGATATGGCAGGTGAAACGGTGTTGCAGTAGTCTACTGCAGGTTTTTCCAAACTCTGTTCCAAAAAAATGAGCAGAACCGCATTGAGTTCACAAAAACTCTCTGGAAGGGACAAAGTATGAAAACACCTTAGACCGGTTTGTGTGGTTAGATAGGATTGTGACTGAAATGGTCTGGTACTCTTTACAGGCTGACCTACTGTTGAGTTTTATATACAGTACCAGTCAAAAGTTTGGACACACCAACTCGTTCAAGGGTTTGTCTTTATATTTTATATTGTAAAATAATAGTGAAGACATCACAACTATGAAATAACACACATGGAATCATGTAGTAACCAAAAAAAGTGTTAAACAAATCAAAATATATTTTATATTTGAGATTCTTCAAAAACAGCCACCATTCTCTCAACCAGCTTCATGAGGTAGTCACCTGGAATGCATTTCAATTCACAGGTGTGCCTTGTTAAAAGTTAATTTGTGGAATTTCTTTCCTTCTTAATGCGTTTGAGCCAATCAGTTGTGTTGTGACAAGGTAGGGGTGGAATACAGAAGATAGCCCTATTTGGTAAAAGACCAAGTCCATATTATGGCAAGAACAGCTCAAATAAGCAAAGAGAAACGACAAACCATCATTACTTCAAGATATTTACTTCAAGAACTTTGAAGGTCGCAAAAACCATCAAACGCTATGATGAAACTGGCTCTCATGAGGGCCGCCACAGGAAAGGAAGACCCAGAGTTACTTCTGCTGCAGAGGATAAGTTCATTAGAGTCACCAGCCTCACAAACTGCAGCCCAAATAAATGCTTCACAGAGTTCAAGTAACGGACACATCTCAACATCAACTGTTCAGAGGAGACTGCGTGATTCAGGCCTTCATGGTTGAATTGCTGCAAAGAAACCACTACTAAAGGACACCAATAAAAAGAAGAGACTTGCTTAGGCCAAGAAACACAAGCAATGGACATCAGACCGGAAGAAATCTGTTTTGATGAGTCCAAATTTGTGATTTTTGGTTTCAACTGCCGTGTCTTTGTGAGATGCAGAGTAGGCGAACGGAAGATGTGTGGTTCCCACTGTGAAGGATGGAGTATGTGGTGTGACTGTGTGGGGGTGCTTTGCTGGTGACACTGTCAGTGATTTATTTAGATTTCAAGGCACACTTAAGGCACACCAGCATGGCTACCACATAATTCTGCAGCGATACACCATCCCATCTGGTTTGCGCTTAGTGGGACTATCATTTGTTTTGCCAACAGGACAATGACCCAACACACCTCCAGGCTTTGTAAGGGCTATTTGACCAAGAAGGAGAGTGATGGAGTGCTGCATCAGATGACCTGGCCTCCACAATCACCCGACCTCAACCCAATTGAGATGATTTGGGATGAGTTGGACTGCAGAGTGAAGGAAAAGCAGCCAACATGTCACGCCTGCTCCCACTCTTTCCCCCCCTGGCGCTCGAGAGCGCCAGGCTCCCCAGCATGACGCGCTCCTGCCACCATCATTACGCACGCCTGCCTTCCCCCCGTCACGCGCATCAACGATTATCGGACTCACCTGGACTCACTCAATCACCTGTTTATTACCTCCCCTATATTTGTCAGTTCCCCACTGCTGCATTGATTGTTGTTTGTCATTGTGTATCCGTGGGCTGATGCTGTTTCTGTCTTGCTCTTTGTCTGTTCCTAATTAAATGTCAACTCCCCGTACCTGCTTCTCGTCTCCGGCGTCGGTCCTTACACAACAAGGGCTCAGCAGATGTGGGAACTCCTTCAAGACTGTTGGAAAAGCATTCCAGGTGAAGCTGTGAGAGAATGCCAATAGTGTTCAAAGCTGTCATCAAGGCAAACTTTGAAGTATCTCAAATATAAAATATATTTTGATTTCTTTAACACTTGTTTGGTTACTACATGATTCCATATGTATTATTTCATAGTTTTGATGTCTTCACTATTATTCTACAATGTAAAGAATAAAGACAAACCCTTGAATGAGTAGGTGTGTCCAAACATTTGACTGGTCCTCTATGTCAGAAGTTGCCTCTGAGCCTCTTAGTAATTGGCAGTAAAACAGAGGAAGTCTTACTTCTCACTTTATTACCCCCAGATTAAATCTGAGCTATTCACCATCTGACTGGGTGAAATACTGACTTCATTGTTCGGCCATGTTGTTGTTACTAACTCATAGTGTGGTGGTTGGGCCATACAGAAACCAGTGGCGGTTGGGCCGTACAGAAACCAGTGGCGGTTGGTCCGTACAGAAACCAGTGGCGGTTGGTCCGTACAGAAACCAGTGGCGGTTGGTCCGTACAGAAACCAGTGGCAGTTGGGCCGTACAGAAACCAGTGGCGGTTGGGCCGTACAGAAACCAGTGGCAGTTGGGCCGTACAGAAACCAGTGGCAGTTGGGCCGTACAGAAACCAGTGGCGGTTGGGCCGTACAGAAACCAGTGGCGGTTGGGCCGTACAGAAACCAGTGGTGGTTGGGCCGTACAGAAACCAGTGGCAGTTGGGCCGTACAGAAACCAGTGGCAGTTGGGCCATACAGAAACCATATTCCTTCTCAGTTCCCCCAGTGATGAATGTTGCCTTGTCTCACCCAATGTCAACATGCAAGGAAATGAGCTCTAACTACTGGACTGAGAAACAAGTAATTTACAGAGAATGGCATATGACTGTATGATTCTCATGCACCTCCCAGCTGGTTTAGATCAGCACCAGCCACAGACCTCTCTTCCTAAATGAAGACACAACTTGGGTTTCAAATCAAATCAAATGGTATTGGTCACATACACATGGTTTTACACACAAGGCTAATGGTTAGCACGCTAGGCTAGTGAGAGGCATTAAAGACGCTATACTCCTTCACCACAGGCTGTGGGAGAACGTTAGTACAACATCCTATGTAGAAGGTGATGACATGCTTTGGTCATTCAAGCCAGATGCTGGACATTGCATCTGTAGCAGGATGTACTGTGTGTTGGATGTGACCATACAGTACTGGTTGGGGTGCAAATGGCAGTTGAATAATTACTTTGTACATATGCACATTCCCTGAGGCTGAGGAATGCAAGTGTATTGCTAACAGCCCTCCACTTGATCTGGTCTGAGATCCCCAGCAGGGGATGAATCTGGTCTGAGATCAGGACCTTGGCCTCCCCAGCAGGGGATGAATCTGGTCTGAGATCAGGGCCTTGGCCTCCCAAGCAGATCTCATGATGAGTAGCAGCCCGTCAGCTGCAGGAAATGGTCCCACACCCCCTCCCCCCAGCCTCCATGTGTCTCCCAGGAGCCTGATATATATTCTCCTTCACCCACCCCCATTCCTCATCCCCCCCCATCCCCAAATCCCAGGAGCCTGATATATATCCTCCAACGCTCATCCCCCGTTTCCCCCATCCCGGGAGAGGTGCTTTGAGTCACGGCACAAGGAGCAGCTAGCTGGAGCTCTCAGCTAATAAAGTCCAGACCTCAGAGGGAGGCTAGCTGAGAGACTCACAGGCTAACTTTCTATGCAACCAGCCATCCATCGGGTGTCATTAGAGCCCAGACTGGCTCTACCACATTTTATTTTTATTATCTTTAACCTTTATTTAACTATGCAAGTCAGTTAAGAACAAATTCTTATTTACAATGATGGCCTACCAGGGAACAGTGGGTTAACTGTCTTGTTCAGGGGCAGAATGACCTATTTTTACCTTGTCAGCTCAGGGATTTGATCTAGCAACCTTTCAGTTACTGCCCTAACGCTCTAACCACTAGGCTACCCGCCACCCCCACGAGGCTACCCGCCACCCCCACGAGGCTACCCGCCACCCCCACGAGGCTACCCGCCACCCCCACGAGGCTACCCGCCACCCGCACGTTACACTGCAGAACCACTCCAGTTATATGAAATCACTAGAAATAGATACATGAATGGGTTATTGTTGTCTTTGAACATTATGGTCATTATTTTTTGAAATATACACAGTTTGTAACGTGAGATGAAGATAAAAGCAGTTTAAAACCACAGCTCCTCTGGTTGAATCCTGGTTAAGTACTTCAGTAGGATTCAAAATGGAGGGTCTGTGTTTATAAACTGTGTGTGTACCTTCTCTGTTCCCTATTCAACTCATTGGTAAATTTTCTCAGATTACTGTGACTGAGCAAGACCGAATGGTAGCCTCTTAAACACTAACAGTCCATGACTAACCAAGGTTACTCCACATTGTTTTAAACACCTTCAGTACACAGGCTGCCTGAGCAGGATCTGTTGAGGTGTGAGTGTGAGTGTGAGAGAGAGAGTCGGGGGGTATCAAGACAGTTGCAGGACTGGTTGGTTGGAGTTCTGCCTTCCCTTCATGGCCTTCCTACCGTGTTACTGCGGTAACCACCTTTTTTGGACTGCTTTCTCTTGTGTCTTGCGTTTTCATCTCAGATTCCACAGATCTCACACAAAGCGCAGATTATTCCCAAGCAGCCAACTGACTAGGGAGGAAAAAAGGAGACGACCAATGTCCAACACTAACGCTCTGCAGTCCCGTCCAACACACAGGCAGCCGTCCTCAGAACGGACACACAGGCAGCCGCCCTCAGAACGGACACACAGGCAGCCGCTCTCATAACGGACACACAGGCAGCCGCCCTCAGAACGGACACACAGACAGCCGCCCTCAGAACGGACACACAGACAGCCGCCCTCAGAACGGACACACAGACAGCCGCCCTCAGAACGGACACACAGGCAGCCGCCCTCAGAACGGACACACAGGCAGCCGCCCTCAGAACGGACACACAGGCAGCCGCCCTCAGAACGGACACACAGGCAGCCGCCCTCAGAACTGACACACAGGCAGCCGCCCTCACAGAACGGACACACAGGCAGCCGCCCTCACAGAACGGACACACAGGCAGCCGCCCTCAGAACGGACACACAGGCAGCCGCCCTCACAGAACGGACACACAGGCAGCCGCCCTCACAGAACGGACACACAGGCAGCCGCCCTCACAGAACGGACACACAGGCAGCCGCCCTCAGAACTGACACACAGACAGCCACCCTCAGAACGGACACACAGACAGCCGCCCTCAGAACGGACACACAGGCAGCCACCCTCAGCACTGATACACAGACAGTCACACTCAGAACTGATTCACTGAACCATCCCTTTCCCAGAACTCAAGAGGAATGCTAGTTCACTCATCACTTTGCGTTCAGTTCAGCCTTTCTTCTGCACAAGAAGAGCAGCAAGCTTAACCTAATCGAATTCAATGTTCTATTTGACGTCTGATGTTTCTGTGGGTGCTGGAGGATCCGCTAGTCCTCTGATCCCGCTAGTCCTCTGGTCCCGCTAGTCCTCTGATCCCGCTAGTCCCCTGGTCCCGCCAGTCCCCTGGTCCCGCCAGTCCCCTGGTCCCGCCAGTCCCCTGGTCCCGCCAGTCCCCTGATCCCGCCAGTCCCCTGATCCCGCCAGTCCCCTGATCCCGCTAGTCCCGCCAGTCCCCTGGTCCCGCCAGTCCCCTGGTCCCGCCAGTCCCCTGGTCCCGCTAGTCCCCTGATCCCGCTAGTCCCCTGATCCCGCTAGTCCTCTGATCCCGCTAGTCCCCTGATCCCGCTAGTCCCCTGATCCCGCTAGTCCTCTGATCCCGCTAGTCCCCTGATCCCGCTAGTCCTCTGATCCGCTAGTCCTCTGATCCCGCTAGTCCCCTGATCCCGCTAGTCCCCTGATCCCGCTAGTCCCCTGATCCCGCTAGTCCTCTGATCCCGCTAGTCCTCTGTCATGGTTGTTTATCGGCTCGTATCACCGACCAAGCCATCGGAACTGTTCATCAAGTTCTAAGTTACTGTCACGATTGAAAAATCATTCCTGAGACAGCATAAATGCAGGGGTTTCTTTCTTCTGGCAACACAAACATATACAAGCAAACAGAGAGACTAGCAGTTAACATTTAAATGATTAATTATAAAAACGGTAAACAACTAAACGGTCAGTACATGATGTATGAAGGGACACGAGGCAATTTTCTCTTCAGTGGCTGTGTCCGTAATGGCATCTTCCATTCCCTACAGTGCACTACTGTTGACTAGTGCACTATGGGCCCTAGTGCACAGTGAATAGGATGCCTTTTCAGACAAAGCCTGTGACTTTCTTTTGCTGACTTGTTCTACTTCTGAGACTGACTGCGTTTACATAGTGGTCTACAAAAAACTGTGGGACATCAATTCAGACAGAGAACTGCTTTCCAACACCCCTCAAAAGTAGAGCACTATATTATCGAGAATAGGTTGCCATTTCAAACACAGCCCTGGTTTATAATTAGAGTGAGACATGGTGATAAATACCGGGGGAATGAAGGGGGTAATAAGATCATGAGCCATGTTGGCCATGCCCTGCTGGTTTTGGTGCTGGAGAGTTGGATTGGTTCCAAAACCACCTCTCTGACAGAACCCAGTGTGTGGCTCATGAGGGCATGAAGTCAGAGTTTCGACAGCTCAGGAAAGGTGTCCCTCAAGGGTCGATGTTAGGGCCGGTCCTTTTCACTCCGTATATTAATTATGTAGGTGAACATGTTAACTGTATGACACAATTGTGCCTCTAAAATTGAGAATGCTTTTTAGGATTTGCAACTGGCTTTGGATGTCATTCAGAAACAACTCTTCCACCTGAAACTGTGCTGAAAGCCAGAAAGTCTCAGTACATGGTTTTGTCTAATCTCAAAGCAGACAAATGGAGTCATTTGCAGATTTTTACTTTAAATGGCATCTCTTCTTATAAGTACCTAGGCATGTATTTAGATGAACAGCTGCATTTCAAACAGCACATTAAAAACTTGACAAAGAAACTGAAGCTGAAATTAGATTTTTATTTTTAGGAACAAATCTTGTTTTTCTATGTCAGTTAGAAAGGATCTGTGCGAGGGCCATTTTTTTTATCTGTGTTGGATTATGCTGGACGCGGTGTATCAAGGAGCACTTAGGGTCATAACTAAACGCAAGACCACTCACCCATCACTGTCAACTATATAACATGGTGAAGTGGCCCTCGCTTCCTACCAGAAGGAACTGGTACATATTTGTGTACAAGGCAGTGCTTGTAATACTCCCTACATATATTTACTCCTGACTAACACCATCACAATCCAAAAGCCTCCACTCTCAGTCAGTTCCTAGGGAAAGGACTGAAATGGGGAAACAATCCTTCTCCTACAACATTTCCTGTACTTGGGACAAGCTGCAAAATACTTTCAAACTGGAAGAGATGGTGCCGCTGCCCGAGTTTAAAGCTCTGATAGAAAAGGGAACGTAATTGACCATTCTAATAGTGTTTAATGTATTGTGTTGCGTGTACACACTGACTACTTCCTGCTGACTTCTTGGTAGGTCACCCTAGAAAAAAAAGAGGTTTCTAACCTCAAGGCTATTTTCCTGGTTAAATAACACACCGTGATAAGATTAGCCATACTGTATGCAATAAAAGCAGAACATTCTGGTTTGGTCATCTGGTCTAATGGAAATGCCATTAGACCGTACTCACTTCAGGATAAAGCTAAATGGTCCATTTGGTTGAGATTGAAACCTGCTAAAATGAAATAGATTAAATGTCCTGACTCAACATTTTCACTCAATTTGATTTGTATCAATAAAATAAAAAGGTAATATTGGTCATTTTAGGTTGTCTAGGAGATGGGTAAAGATGGGTAAATTTAAAACAGATAAAAGCAGCTGGTGAACCTTTTAAGACTGGCATGATTGTGTGAATTCCTTTAAAGGGATGAGTCAATCAGTAAAGCAAGTCTGGGGATAAAAAAGTGGAATGGATGCAGACGATACAACGTTTACGTCACAATGTCCCATACTTCATAATGTAACAGTCGATTTAGAAGGAATGTTCTCAATCCTAATATATAGCACATCTCCAACACTGGATCTCAGGACATTACATACTTTAACTGACTGAAACCACTGCTGCTCAAATGGAAGAAGAGTTGGGAGGAGGTGAAGAAGTAATATTTCTCTCTTAGGCTTCAATTTAAAAACAACGATAAACAGAAGTCAACAGAGGAAAAAGATTGGCTCTGTTTGTTGTGGATAAAATACACTGTTTAACTGTTCCGTCTAGCGGCCGTTGTGGTGGAGCCGGATTAGTCTGGCAGCACAGACAGATCTGGGACCAGGCCAGTGCCGGATGGCCCTGAAGGGACAGCCCTAATAGTCGATGCCCTGGTCGACCTCGTTGTAGTGGGCCACGTCGCTGTAGTTGTCCTCTTCCTGATAAGCCACTGGGTACTCCTCCCCCTCTCCCTCCTGGAGGAACTCCTCAGCCTGATAGTCACTGTCGCTGATCTCTGAGCAGTTGGTGCCCAGGCTCCCGTCGGCATGAATGACAGGCTCGGTGGGCGAGCCGCAGTACTTTGGGTCGTACACTTGGCGTCCTAGGCCATATGCGCTCATGCCCTTCTGGGACGCTGCCTTGTTGGTGCCCATCTGCAGGGAGATGGTGCAGTTGTCCACTTGCTGCACCTGCTTATTGTCGAAGATGTCACGACGCGTTCCCGGGCAGGACATACCGGCCTAGGAGAGGAGCGGAGAAGAGAGGAGGACAGGGACACATTTAGGAGATTTCCAAGAAAACAGTTATAAGGCAGGAATATTGACCTGGATGGTCTTCTTCAAGACAACTACGGGTATTATGTACTATCAACAATGTGATTATGGTGATGTGCAAAGTAGATCTAGACTCCCCCCAACTCTCTGTTCCATTCCCCCCCGGCTCTCTGTTCCATTCCCCCCCGGCTCTCTGTTCCATTCCCCCCCCGGCTCTCTGTTCCATTACCCCGGGCTCTCTGTTACATTCCCCCCCCCAACTCTCTGTTCCATCCCCCCCCCCCCAACTCTCTGTTCCATTCCCCCCCCCCCCAACTCTCTGTTCCATCCCCCCCCCCCACAACTCTCTGTTCCATTCCCCCCGGGCTCCCTGTTCCATTCCCCCCGGGCTCCCTGTTCCATTCCCCCCCCCCAGGCTCTCTGTTCCATTCCCCCCCCCCCCCAGGCTCTCTGTTCCATTCCCCCCCCCAGGCTCTCTGTTCCATTCCCCCCCAGGCTCTCTGTTCCATTCCCCCCAGGCTCTCTGTTCCATTCCCCCCCAGGCTCTCTGTTCCATTCCCCCCAGGCTCTCTGTTCCATTCCCCCCAGGCTCTCTGTTCCATTCCCCCCCAGGCTCTCTGTTCCATTCCCCCCAGGCTCTCTGTTCCATTCCCCCCAGGCTCTCTGTTCCATTCCCCCCAGGCTCTCTGTTCCATTCCCCCCAGGCTCTCTGTTCCATTCCCCCCAGGCTCTCTGTTCCATTCCCCCCCAGGCTCTCTGTTCCATTCCCCCCGGCTCTCTGTTCCATTCCCCCCCCAGGCTCTCTGTTCCATTCCCCCCCAGGCTCTCTGTTCCATTCCCCCCAGGCTCTCTGTTCCATTCCCCCCAGGCTCTCTGTTCCATTCCCCCCAGGCTCTCTGTTCCATTCCCCCCAGGCTCTCTGTTCCATTCCCCCCAGGCTCTCTGTTCCATTCCCCCAGGCTCTCTGTTCCATTCCCCCCAGGCTCTCTGTTCCATTCCCCCCCAGGCTCTCTGTTCCATTCCCCCCAGGCTCTCTGTTCCATTCCCCCCAGGCTCTCTGTTCCATTCCCCCCCCGGGCTCTCTGTTCCATTCCCCCCCGGGCTCTCTGTTCCATTCCCCCCGGGCTCTCTGTTCCATTCCCCCCCCGGGCTCTCTGTTCCATTCCCCCCGGGCTCTCTGTTCCATTCCCCCCCAGGCTCTCTGTTCCATTCCCCCCCCGGGCTCTCTGTTCCATTCCCCCCAGGCTCACTGTTCCATTCCCCCAACTCTTTTGAGAGTAAAACTTGCTGGGTAGCTCCTTTCATTACATTGGTTCCATCATGGTTTCAATAGGGGAAGTGGACCACTGTAAAAGCAACTGTGTGGGTTCCACCCGCTGACATGCTAGTAGTGTTAAAATACATCATTGGCTTCACCTGGCTGGCTCCTTTGTTGGTGCCCATCTGCAGACTGATGGTGGTCTGGTCGTAAGGCTTGTCTGTCTGGGTCTTTGGGTCGTAAAGATGTCTCCTTGTCCCGTACGCTGTCATACCAGCCTGGCTTGCACACTTGTTGGTCCCCATCTAAACACGCAGGAACATAGAACCATTAGCTGAATAGACCCATTACAGGTATCTGACCTCCATATACAGGTATCTGACCTCCATATACAGGTATCTGACCTCCATATACAGGTATCTGACCTCCATATACAGGTATCTGACCTCCATATACAGGTATCTGACCTCCATATACAGGTATCTGACCTCCATATACAGGTATCTGACCTCCATATACAGGTATCTGACCTCCATATACAGGTATCTGACCTCCATATACAGGTATCTGACCTCCATATACAGGTATCTGACCTCCATATACAGGTATCTGACCTCCATATACAGGTATCTGACCTCCATATACAGGTATCTGACCTCCATATACAGGTATCTGACCTCCTATACAGGTATCTGACCTCCATATACAGGTATCTGACCTCCATATACAGGTATCTGACCTCCATATACAGGTATCTGACCTCCATATACAGGTATCTGACCTCCATATACAGGTATCTGACCTCCATATACAGGTATCTGACCTCCTATACAGGTATCTGACCTCCTATACAGGTATCTGACCTCCTATACAGGTATCTGACCTCCAATACAGGGCGATTGTGCATGTATTACATTTGAAGAATCAGTGACATAAACTACATATAAACATATTATCGGGATGATTTCCACTGGCAAAATATTGCAGAATAATGAACAAAAACAACACGTTTTATTGCATAGTCACATCCAGTAACAGAGCCTAACAACCTATCACACATCATCCCCATCATGTCGTACCTGCAGTCCGATGACACACTGTCCAGCCTTGATCTTCCTATCATCAAAATGGCGTGTCTGTTTGTCTGCGTATTTTACACCAATGTCACACGATGTGTGCATGCCTTTGGTCTTTGCCTATGGAATGAGATAAACATGTGGAAATATATTGATGCTACAAGTCTCTTGGAGAGAAGGAACCTCATCAGAAAGTCTTGGTAACACTTTGCTGTAACTGTCCCCAGAGAAGGAACCCCATCAGAAAGTCTTGGTAACACTTTACTGTAACTGTCCCCAGAGAAGGAACCCCATCAGAAAGTCTTGGTAACACTTTACTGTAACTGTCCCCAGAGAAGGAACCCCATCAGAAAGTCTTGGTAACACTTTACTGTAACTGTCCCCAGAGAAGGAACCCCATCAGAAAGTCTTGGTAACACTTTACTGTAACTGTCCCAGTATACACTTATTACCATAACATGTATTCTTGTATGTTTTGAAATCTAAAATGTATTATCACAGAAAACGTGTAGGAAAGTCTTTCTACCCCCCCCTCACCATGCTGGCCAGGGAGAGCAATGTGCTCTGGACTTGGGTCATGTTGCCGTTCTCAAACAGGTCGTTGGCCTCGAAGATGTCATTAGGCTTCATGCCATAGGCCAGGATGGCTTTGATGAAGTTGCCAAGGTTCTCCAGCTGGGGGAACACAACAACACGGATAACAGAGCTGGTACTATTCCCTATTCTATCTGACAAGACAATCCTATCCCTTCTACACCATACATTTCTATATGAATGTTCTGTGATGTTACATCCTCCTGAACAGGCCCCAGAACACAGAGGGGATGGGGAGGGGCATAGCAGGGATGGGGAGGGGCATAGCAGGGATGGGGAGGGGCATAGCAGGGATGGGGAGGGGGTTAGCAGGGATGGGGAGGGGGTTAGCAGGGATGGGGAGGGGCATAGCAGGGATGGGGAGGGGCATAGCAGGGATGGGGAGGGGGTTAGGTAAAAACATCAGAAAGTAATAACTCCTTAAAGGTGTTGAGAGAGAAAGAGAGCGACAGAGAGAGAGAAAGAGCGACAGAGAGAGAGACAGAAACAGAGAGAGCGAGAGAGAGAGAGAGAGAGAGAGAGAGAGAGGTGAAGGCTTAATGAATGAATCCATTTATTCTCCAGGCAGGACATTATTACAGGTCTTAAATGGTGTTTAATGACGTGAATAGCCACTCTACGGCTTCTGTGCTCTCTTGGAAAAAGTGTTCATATTATTATGGAAGGGTGTGAACAACACCATACACTGAGGTTATGTTTGACGAAGACATGAGCCTGCCAGTTCAGAGCACCAGCCTACCTCGTGCCAGTTCAGCGCACCAGCCTACCTCGTGCCAGTTCAGAGCAGTAGCCTACCTCGTGCCAGTTCAGAGCACCAGCCTACCTCGTGCCAGTTCAGAGCAGTAGCCTACCTCGTGCCAGTTCAGAGCAGCAGCCTACCTCGTGCCAGTTCAGAGCAGTAGCCTACCTCGTGCCAGTTCAGAGCAGTAGCCTACCTCGCGCCAGTTCAGAGCATTAGCCTACCTTGTGCCAGTTCAGTTGTGAGTGGTTAATTTTCTTTATCGAGCCGGGCTGCAGTTTGTTTATCAATCTGGGGGAAAGGAGTGAAAGTGTCATACATTAAAGCACTCATGTTCATTAAAGCAGCCATGTTCCTTAAAGCACTCATGTTCATTAAAGCAGCCATGTTCCTTAAAGCACTCATGTTCCTTAAAGCACTCATGTTCCTTAAAGCACTCATGTTCCTTAAAGCACTCATGTTCCTTAAAGCACTCATGTTCCTTAAAGCACTCATGTTCCTTAAAGCACTCATGTTCCTTAAAGTACCCATGTTCCTTAAAGTACCCATGTTCCTTAAAGTACCCATGTTCCTTAAAGTACCCATGTTCCTTAAAGTACCCATGTTCCTTAAAGTACCCATGTTCCTTAAAGTACCCATGTTCCTTAAAGCACTCATGTTCCTTAAAGTACCCATGTTCCTTAAAGTACCCATGTTCCTTAAAGCACTCATGTTCAATGTAAAAATGACATCTTACGACAAACTGATAGTAGTTTTAACAAGTGAATCTTGGGGAGGACAATATCTGCAGAATGGACATGTGTATCAAATGTGTATTCCACTGGGATGGGAAATAGACAAGATGCTAATCATGACATCAATCTGTGGACAGTGACAGGAGTGTGATTGATTACTCATGTAAAATCAATGTCAGTGTTTCCACCCAGCAAACATCAGCTACAGATCAGATCAGATCAGATCACAGCACACTTACTCTCCCAGGATGATTCCGTCCTTCAGGCCCTTCTGGAAGTTCTCTCCTATGGTCATCCCCGTCACTTCCTCGATCCAGAACCGAAGCTCCTCCTCCTTTTGCATGTCATATTTCCCTGCGATCTGAGAACAGTTAGTAACTTTTACTAAAGACACTATCTTTGTAATCTTGGAACTTAAAGCCATATCTCTCATGTCCTGGCCTGGTATCCTGGCCAGATACTATGTTCAAGTCTGTCACATGAGACTAGTATCTTTGTAACAACACCATTAAAAACTCTCATCCATCAACTGCCTCAATAAATATATCCTTCTGATAGATGTAGTTCCTCATTTGACAGGGTTAAGAGATGTGAAAATGTCTCAAGCTGCTTTGAACTAAGGAACTGACAACAAAAATCACATCTCATACCAATAAACCCAGCGGAGACGTCCATGTGTTACATAATCACCAGCTTCTCTCTATTTACACACTGTGTCAGATCACAACGAATGAACGCCGGCCGTGCAAACACTCACCGAATCAGCTACGGGAGGGAAATATCACGGGACAGGTTTGGATTGTGTGTTTCATAATCTACTTTGTATTAGAACACCGTTTTCCCTTGGAGAAGAATCTGTACACTTCAGATGTCAGCTAGCCAGGCTGTTACAGTGCTGTCAGGGGCCGAGATTACGGATTTGTCCCAAATGGCACTATATTCCCCATTTAGTGCACTTCTTTTAACCAGAGGCCTATGGGCCATTTAGTGCACTACATTTAACCACAGGCCTATGGGCCATTTAGTGCATCTGTTTGTCACGTGTGCTCCCTCTCTGGTATCTAGGTCACAAGTCTGCTCCCTCTCTGGCCTCTAGGTCACCAGGCTGCTCCCTCTCTGGCCTCTAGGTCACCAGGCTGCTCCCTCTCTGGCCTCTAGGTCACCAGGCTTCTCCCTCTCTGGCCTCTAGGTCACCGGGCTGCTCCCTCTCTGGCCTCTAGGTCACCGGGCTGCTCCCTTTCTGGCCTCTAGGTCACCAGGCTGCTCCCTTTCTGGCCTCTAGGTCACCGGGCTGCTCCCTCTCTGGCCTCTAGGTCACCGGCTGCTCCCTCTCTGGCCTCTAGGTCAATAGGCTGCTCCCTCTCTGGCCTCTAGGTCACCAGGCTGCTCCCTCTCTGGCCTCTAGGTCACCAGGCTGCTCCCTCTCTGGCCTCTAGGTCACCAGGCTGCTCCCTCTCTGGCCTCTAGGTCACCAGGCTGCTCCCTCTCTGGCCTCTAGGTCACCAGGCTGCTCCCTCTCTGGCCTCTAGGTCACCAGGCTGCTCCCTCTCTGGCCTCTAGGTCACCAGGCTGCTCCCTCTCTGGCCTCTAGGTCACCAGGCTGCTCCCTCTCTGGCCTCTAGGTCACCAGGCTGCTCCCTCTCTGGCCTCTAGGTCACCAGGCTGCTCGTTATGGCGCCCACCTGTCACCATCGTTACGCGGACCTGCACGTCATCAGACTCACCTGGACTCCATCACTTCCCTGGTTCCTTCCCCAGGCGTTATTGTTTCTTGTTTTGTATTATGTTCCTTTAATTTTATTAAAACACTCACTCCCTGAACTTGCTTCCCGACTCTCAGCACACATCGTTACACCGTTATATTCAGCCTCCACCCGAGCATTGAGCTGTGAGGTAAGTCATCTGGCGGAGGGGTAGACTGGAGGGTTGAAGCTCAAACGTTTAAATGTTGTTTTGCCAACCAGACATTTAGCAGACTGATTCATGTGATGTGGATTGGCCACAACAAGGTCTGAAGAACAAACAGGTCCTCAGGGTTGTCACACCCTAATACTTTCAGATTTACACCTTTGCTTCAATAAAGTCAGTGTGAGAAAAATAAATAGATAAACAATTTATGACTCTACATCAAATGCAATTCACAGGGGAGATAATTCTGACAGTTAAATAACCCATTATGCAAGCACATTATTTATACTGAGAACAAAAGAGAAGCTGTTGACTGAAAAATCAAGGCATTTATTGACTGGTCTGATATCTTTTCCTTGAGTGTATTAGTCCTAAACTATTGCCAGTATCAGGATGCGATATGACACTGGTCGTTTCATTGTGTGGCCTGATGCTGTAAGGACAGCGTGTTCTCCCAGCGTCAGACATCAGCACACAGCTCTGAGAGGAAGTGATTAGGGTTGAATGGAGGGAACTCGGTTACCGAGATTTACCGCCCAAAACCACTCCCTTTTCATGGGATAAATAACTGCGAGAAACCGCTAAATTATTATATGCAATGTCTAAATCTGGCTTTCTCTACGGCCAGGTAGGCCTTCATCTAATATGAAGACTGAATGCGGGTCTAATTTACCCATCTCCATCTGGCTTTCTCTACGGCCAGGTAGGCCTACATCTTCTGTAGCAGACCGAATGCGGGTCTAATTTACCCATCTCCATCTGGCTTTCTCTACAGCCAGGTAGGCCTACATCTTCTGTAGCAGACCGAATGCGGGTCTAATTTACCCATCTCCATCTAGCTTCCTCTACAGCCAGGTAGGCCTACATCTTCTGTAGCAGACCGAATGAGGGTCTAATTTACCCATCTCCATCTGGCTTTCAGGGGTCACATTGTTTTTTAATTGTAAAGATCATTATTTTCAAATTGCAGTTGCAGAGTTTTAAAAAACAGCCCATCACTCGAATATCGTTGCTTTAAATCAGTGCACTCTCTCTCGCAGTCTCTCTCTCTCCATCAACCATTCAAATTGCATCCAATAGATACTCCTGTTCTAGATTGACATAAAGCCCTACAGAGTATATAAATGCCATAGCCTGCCTCTTTCAGGTAATACATTAAAATGCATTATTAGCATAATATTTAGCTAATAAATGATGGGCTATGGATAATAAGCATTGAAGTTACAGCCTCTGTCTCTTGTGCAACACGTACAGACCTGTGCTCCACTGGCCTCTCTCCTTAAAACAAATGCTCCTTAGCTCTTGGAGTCCCATGCAGGAAAAGCTAGACTAGAATAGCTTGCTGGACATTTTACTAGAATTTGTTATATGAATAAACTATTGGAAGAGGGACACAAGCTCTTGTTTGCTGAATGTTAAATAAAGCATCCTATAGAACTCAGGGGGTAGACTGAAAGAAGAGTGAATGTGGTAGACCTAATAGCAGTTATTGAGTCAGACCCATAACCATTCAATCTTCATGAAGAGAAGTGAAAGCCTTCTGCATCTAATACTTGTCCTATATTATATAAGGATGTCATTAGAATGAAGATAAGGACAACGAAACGTATTTCATTTAACTGTTGAAAGCGAGGAAGGAATGAAGCAACGCTAGAGAGAGAAAGAGGAGGTAGGCTAATAACATTAGGGGAAATGTTATGAAAGGTACATGTGCGTCAGCCTACTAATTATACACATAGGCCCCATTATATTTCAAAATTAAAATCAAATTAACTAGCCTGTACTAGCCTGTACTAGCCTATACTAGCCTGCACTAGACTGTACTAGCCTATACTAGCCTGTACTAGCCTATACTAGCCTGCACTAGCCTGCACTAGCCTATACTAGCCTGCACTAGCCTGCACTAGCCTGCACTAGCCTGTACTAGCCTGTACTAGCCTGCACTAGCCTGTACTAGCCTATACTAGTCTATACTAGCCTGCACTAGCCTGTACTAGCCTATACTAGCCTGCACTAGCCTGCACTAGCCTATACTAGCCTGCACTAGCCTGCACTAGCCTGCACTAGCCTGTACTAGCCTGTACTAGCCTGCACTAGTCTATACTAGCCTGCACTAGCCTGTACTAGCCTGCACTAGCCTGCACTAGCCTGCACTAGCTATACTAGCCTACACTAGTCTGTACTAGTCTGTACTAGCCTGTACTAGCCTATACTAGCCTGTACTAGTCTGTACTAGCCTGCACTAGCCTGCACTAGCCTGCACTAGCCTGCACTAGCCTGCACTAGCCTGTACTAGCCTGTACTTGTAACTTTGTAGGCCACATGTGCTGCACCAGAATCACATGTTCTCCTCTGCTTTATCATGGTTTGAACGAGGTGCATAATTCCAGTCCATATCATACAGTATAATACAGTACAGTAATACAGTTCACACTCCAAAAGATTAGCCTACTGGAGCTAGTTTCATTTATTACCCAAGAGAGCTTATAGCTAGCTACATCTATGGGCTTTTATGTTTTGGGCAACGGCACAATCATTAAACGTTGTTAATGTAGGGCTCATTAAACGTTGTTAATGTAGGGCTCATTAAACGTTGTTAATGTAGGGCTCATTAAACGTTGTTAACGTAGGGCTCATTAAACGTTGTTAACGTAGGGCTCATTAAACGTTGTTAACGTAGGGCTCATTAAACGTTGTTAACGTAGGGCTCATTAAACGTTGTTAACGTAGGGCTCATTAAACATTGTTAACGTAGGGCTCATTAAACGTTGTTAACGTAGGGCTCATTAAACGTTGTTAATGTAGGGCTCATTAAACGTTGTTAACGTAGGGCTCATTAAACGTTGTTAACGTAGGGCTCATTAAACGTTGTTAACGTAGGGCTCATTAAACGTTGTTAATGTAGGGCTCATTAAACGTTGTTAATGTAGGGCTCATTAAACGTTGTTAATGTAGGGCTCATTAAACGTTGTTAACGTAGGGCTCATTAAACGTTGTTAACGTAGGGCTCATTAAACGTTGTTAACGTAGGGCTCATTAAACGTTGTTAACGTAGGGCTCATTAAACGTTGTTAACGTAGGGCTCATTAAACGTTGTTAACGTAGGGCTCATTAAACGTTGTTAACGTAGGGCTCATTAAACGTTGTTAACGTAGGGCTCATTAACGTTGTTAATGTAGGGCTCATTAAACGTTGTTAATGTAGGGCTCATTAAACGTTGTTAATGTAGGGCTCATTAAACGTTGTTAACGTAGGGCTCATTAAACGTTGTTAACGTAGGGCTCATTAAACGTTGTTAACGTAGGGCTCATTAAACGTTGTTAACGTAGGGCTCATTAAATGTCATTAATGTATGGCTCATTAAATGTATTTAATATATGTCTCATCGGGCTCAGGTAGCATCAGGTTGGAATCTTCATGCTGATAAAAACTCTAATCTAATCCAGACATATTTATATGCTTTTGAATGACACTTCTGGTTTTGGTGGGAAATACAGTGTTACGCGGGATGGAACACTTGTAAAATACCAGGAGGTGATGCTATTGAGATCATGGTCATGGCTAGAAGCCATCAGAGGAAGTGAATGTGAAGCCAATTACAGCTGCATGCTCTTCTTCTTCTCCAGCTGCTTCCGCTCTCTCTCTCACACACACTTGTGTACACACACTGAACACGATAAGTTAAGGGCTGGAACACATCCCCACTGGCTCCCTGGAGCCTTTACCATGCTCCATCCTTAAATGACAAACTGCCAAACACACAGCATAACATATACACTGACGCACAATCTCATTTGTGTAAACAGATGTACAGGATCTGCTAAAAATGGTAAGCCTACATGGGGAAAATGATTTGTTCTGCCACTAGTGTTTCTGTGCTGTAATGTACAGTACTTCAGTGTCAATGAGTAAGTACTGTACTGTAAATTACCCACAATTAGATTGAATAATGCCATGGAGATTTAACAGGACTTTTCTACAATGTCAAACAAAAGCGTAAATGTAACTGTTCTTTAAATGGTACTGTCGGATGAGCAGTTGCAGTCACCCATTAGCTCATAGTCCATTATAAACAGCTCAGAGTCCACTGTAAACAGCACTTCAACATTGGCCTATGTCCTATAAACATGGCCTTTCAACAAGCACATCAGACACTCTAGTCATCCACACTGAGTCAGACAGACAAGCTCATCTTTATGATTTAAAAAATAAAAAAAGTATTTCACCTTTATTTAACTAGTTAGGTTAGTTGAGAACAAGTTCTCATTTGCAACTGCGACCTGACCAAGATAAAGCATAGCAATTCGACACATACAACAACACAGAGTTACACATGGAATAAACAAAACATAAAGTCAGTAATACAGAAGAACAAAAGAAAACAAAAAGTCTATACAGTGAGTGCAAATGAGGTAAGGCAATAAATAGGCCATGGTGGCGAAGTAATTACAATAGCAGTTAAACACTGGAATGGTAGATGTGCAGAAGATGAATGTGCAAGTAGAGATACTGGGGTGCAAAGGAGCAAGATAAATAAATAAATACAGTATGGGGATGAGGTAGGTAGATAGATGGGCTGTTTACAGATGGGCTATGTACAGATGCAGTGATCTGTGAGCTGCTCTGACAGCTGGTGCTTAAAGCTAGTGAGGGAGATATGAGTCTCCAGCTTCAGAGATTTTTGCAGTTCGTTCCAGTCATTGGCAGCAGAGAACTGGAAGGAAAGACGACCAAAGGAGGAATTGGCTTTGGGGGTGACCAGTGAGATATACCTGCTGGAGTGCATGCTATGAGTGGGTGTTGCTATGGTGGCCAGTGAGCTGAGATAAGGCGGGGCTTTACCTAGCAGAGACTTGTAGATGACCTGGAGCCAGTGGGTTTGGCGACGAGTATGAAGCGAGGGCCAACCAACGAGAGCGTACAGGTCGCAGTGGTGGGTAGTATATGGGGCTTTGGTGACAAAACCGATGGCACTGTGATAGACTACATCCAGTTTGTTGAGTTGAGTGTTGGAGGCTATTTTATAGATGACATCACCGAAGTCGAGGATCGGTAGGATGGTCAGTTTTACGAGGGTATGTTTGGCAGCATGAGTGAAGGATGCTTTGTTGCGATATAGGAAGCCGATTCTAGATGTAATTTTGGATTGGAGATGCTTAATGTGAGTCTCGAAGGAGAGTTTACAGTCTAACCAGACACCCAGGTATTTGTAGTTGTCAACGTCAGAGCCGTCCAGAGTAGTGATGCTGGATGGGCGAGCAGGTGCGGGCAGTGATCGATTGAAAAGCATGCATTTAGTTTTACTTGCGTTTAAGAGCAGTTGGAGGCCACGGAAGGAGAGTTGTATGGCATTGAAGCTCGTCTGGAGGTTAGTTAAGTGTCCAGAGAGGGGCCAGAAGTATAGAGAATGGTGTCGTCTGTGTAGAGGTGGATCAGAGAATCACCAGCAGCAAGAGCAACATCATTGATGTATACAGAGAAGAGAGTCGCCCCGAGAATTGAACTCTGTGGCACACCCATAGAGACTGCCAGATGTCCGGACAACAGGCCCTCCGATTTGACACACTGAACTCTATCAGAGAAGTAGTTGGTAAACCAGGCGAGGCAATCATTTGAGAAACCAAGGCTGTCAAGTCTGCAAATAAGAATGTGGTGATTGACAGAGTCGAAAGCCTTGGCCAGGTCGATGAATACGGCTGCACAGTAATGTCTCTTATCGATGGCGGTTATGTCGTTTAGGACCTTGGGCGTGGCTGAGGTGCAACCATGACCAGCTCTGAAACCAGATTGCATAGCGGAGAAGGTACGGCGGGATTCTAAATGGTCGGTAATCTGTTTGTTAACTTGGTTTTCGAAGACCTTAGAAAGACAGGGTAGGATAGATATAGGTCTGTAGCAGTTTGGGTCTAGAGTGTCTCCCCCTTTGAACAGGGGGATGACTGCGGCAGCTTTCCAATCTTTGGGAATCTCAGACGATACGAAAGAGAGGTTGAACAGGCTAGTAATAGGGGTTGCAACAATTTTGGCAGATAATTTTAGAAAGAGAGGGTCCAGATAGTCTAGCCCGGCTGATTTGTATGGGTCCAGATTTTGCAGCTCTTTCAGAACATCAGCTGACTGGATTTGGGTGAAGGAGAAATGGTGGGGGCTTGGGCGGGTTGCTGTGGAGGGTGCCGGGCAGTTGACCGGGTTTAGGGGTAGCCAGGTGGAAAGCATGGCCAGCCGTAGAGAAATGCTTATTGAAATTCTCAATTATAGTGGATTTATCGGTGGTAATTGTTTCAGTGGGCAGCTGGGAGGAGGTGCTCTTATTCTCCATGGATCTAGTCAGAGGAAAGAGACGACCACACCTGACCACTCTTTTTTACACCTTTTTCCTCGACATTGAGCAGCTTAAATGTAGTTTATTCCCTGTGCATAGATTTACCTCGTCAGCACCAAATGCCAATACTGGGCTTCAAGGGGGGTGCCATATACAGGCTAGCAATGCAAACCAAACGTTCTACTGACCGGCTGCTAATAAAAACAGTGAGGTAACAACAGCTTTTCAGGACCTGTGACACTAAAAGCCCATCAATTTGTAGCAAACTCCACACACACGCACAAAAGCCTGTCAGCTGGGATGTCAAAGCTTTCAACAGAAAGACGTGCCCTCTCTGAAGCAATGGGTGTGTGTGAGAGTGTCCGTTTCCCTCTGAAATTTGATGTCAGAAATGAGGCCCTGCTCTCAACTTAATAACAGACAAAAGGGCAAATCTTCAAATGCCCTTCCATCTCGTAAAAGGACATAATTGGTGTTCTGGCTCAATGAAAGAACTGGGAGGAGTGGAAGGAACTTGTCCCTCCTTTCTGAACAGCTTGAGAGCACACTGTCATTTACAGGAATTCATCTGAGGCTTTTTGTGCCACTGACTGATTGCAGCTAGAAATCCACCATCACCAGAAAACATACTGAGCCTCCTCAGAGAGAAATCAGGGAAGATTAGAGGAGATTTTTCTTCTACGGTTCTCCCTCTCTCTCTCAGCACAGCAGTCCTTCTCTAGGAATGTTGCCAGGAACCCCTCCTCACCACCCAACCCTGTAGCCCAAGCATTTCCTGATGACGCTGCAGAAACATCTGGAAGGAGAAGGTTTTGAGGTACAGAAGGCCTAAGAAGTGCAACATGATGAATTCAATGTAGGATAGATACACCACTGTCGAGGCAATTGCTGTTTAAATCAGTATCCAGTCCGGTGTTGTTTCTCTCTTTTGAATTAACACGTTCCAGTCAATTCTACAGTCATAAAGTTTCTTACAATTAAGTTACCGTTCCCATTTACGCAATATCTTATAATAATTGAGGTCATCTCTAACCGGGCGCTTCACCGATAGAATGAAACCAGAACATTCTTTGACCAGAATGACCCCCACTTGATTAACCATTTGTTAAAAATCACACACGTGACCAAGTATTGTCCAGCTGGTCTTCATTAATATTTAACCACTATCCGTTAGCGCTGAAAACATTCAGCATAATGTGAATAGATTGGATGTGCTAGAAATGTTTATACACAATTGAAGTCAGAAGTTTACATACACTTAGGTTGAAGTCATTAAAACTCGTTTTTCAACCACTTCCACAAAATGTCTTGTTAACAAACTATAGTTTTGGCAAGTCAGTTAGGACATCTACTTTGTGCATGACACAAGTCATTTATCCAACAATTGTTTACAGACAGATTACTTCACTTTTAATTCACTGTATCATAATTCCAGTGGGTCAGAAGTTTACATACACTAAGTTGACTGTGCCTTTCAACAGCTTGGAAAATTCCAGAAAATGATGTCATGGCTTTAGAAGCTTCTGATAGGCTAATTGACATCATTTGAGTCAATTGGAGGTGTACCTGTGGATGTATTTCAAGGCCTACCTTCAAACTCAGTGCCTATTTGCTTGACATCATCGGAAAATCAAAAGAAATCAGTCAAGACCTCCACAAGTCTGGTTCATCCTTGGGAGCAATTTCCAAATGCCTGAAGGTACCACATTCATCTGTATGTGGATATATTGAAGCAACATCTCAAGACATCAGTCAGGAAGTTAAAGCTTGGTCGCAAATGGGTCTTCCAAATGGACAATGACCACAAGCATACTTCCAAAGTTGTGGCAAAATGGCTTAAGGACAACACAGTCAAGGTATTGGAGTGGCCATCACAAAGCCCTGACCTCAATCCCATAGAAAATGTGTGGGCAGAACTGAAAAAGCGTGTGCGAGCAAGGAGGCCTACAAACCTGACTCAGTTACACCAGCTCTGTCAGGAGGAATGGGCCACAATTCACCCAACTTATTGTGGGAAGCTTGTTGGAGGCTACCCAAAATGTTTGCCCCAAGTTAAACAATTGAAAGGCAACGCTACCAAATACTAATTGAGTGTATGTAAACTTCTAACCCACTGGGAATGTGATGAAAGAAATAAAAGCTGAAATAAATCATTCTCTCTACAATTATTCTGACATTTCACATTCTTAAAATAAAGTGGTGATCCTAACTGACCTAAAACAGGGAATTTTTACTAGGATTAAATGTCAGGAATTGTGAAAAACTGAGTTTAAATGTATTTGGCTAAGGTGTATGTAAACTTCCGACTTCAACTGTATACAGTGCATTTTGAAAGTATTCACACCCCTTGACTTTTTCAAAATGTTGTTACGTTGCAGCCTTAATCTAAAATGGATAATTTTTTTTAAAATCCTCAGCAATCTACACAGAATACACCACAATGACAAAGCAAAAACAGGTTTTTAGAAATTTTACCAAATATATTAAAAATAGAAAACAGAAATAACTTATTTACATAATTATTCAGACCCTTTTGCTATTAGACTTGAAATTGAGCTCAGGTGCATCCTGTTTCCATTGATTATCCTTGAGATGTTTCTACAACTTGATTGGAGTCCACCTGTGGTAAATTCAATTGATTGGACATGATTTGGAAAGGTTCACACCTGTCTATATAATGTCCCACAGTTGACAGTGCATGTCAGAGAAAAAAAACTAGCCATGAG
The DNA here is from genome assembly GCF_901001165.1 of Salmo trutta. Lineage (NCBI taxonomy): Eukaryota > Metazoa > Chordata > Actinopteri > Salmoniformes > Salmonidae > Salmo > Salmo trutta. The sequence goes on along the minus strand of NC_042962.1, from coordinate 6,174,281 downwards.
GTTGAAGGAATTGTCCGTAGAGCTCCGAGACAGGATTGTGTCGAGCCACAGATCTGGGGAAGGGTACCAAAAGAATGCTGCAGCATTCAAGGTCCCCAAGAACACAGTGTCCTCCATCATTATTAAATAGAAGTTTGGAACCACCAAGACTCTTCCTAGAGCTGGCCGCCCGGCCAAACTGAACAATCGGGGGAGAAGGGCCTTGGTCAGGGAGGTGACCAAGAACCCGATTAGAGCTCTGCCAGAGCTCTAGAGTTCCTCTGTGGAGATGGGAGAACCTTCCAGAAGGACAACAGTCTCTGCAGCACTCCACCGATCAGGCCTTTATGGCAGAGTGGCCAGACGGAAGCCACTACTCAGTAAAAGGCACATGACAGCCCGTTTGGAGTTTGCCAAAAGGCACTTAAAATCTCTCAAACCATGAGAAACAAGATTCTCTGGTGTAATGAAACCAAGACTGAACTCTTTGGCCTGAATGCCAAGCGTCACATCTGGAAGAAACCTGGCACCATCCCTATGGTGAAGCATGGCGGTGGCAGCATCATGCTGTGGGGATGTTTTTCAGTGGCAGGGACTGGGAGAATAGTCAGAATCGAGGCAAAGATGAAAGGAACAAAGTACTGAGAGATCCTTGATGAAAACCTGCTCCAGAGAATAGGTTCACCTTCCAACAGGACAATGACCCTAAGCACACAGCCAAGACAACACAGGGGTGGCTTCGGGACAAGTCTCTGAATGTCCAGAGCCTGGACTTGAACCCGATCAAACATCTCTGGAGAGACCTGAAAATAGCTGTGCAGCAACGCTCCCCATCCAACCAAACAGAGCTTGAGAGGATCTGCAGAGAAGAATGGAGAAACTCCCCAAATACAGGTGTGCCAAGCTTGTAGCGTCCTACCCCAGAAGACTCGAGGCTGTAATCGCTGCCAAAGGTGCTTCAACAAAGTATTGAGTAAAGGGTCTGAATACTTATGTAAATGTAATATTTCAATTTTTTTATTATTATAAATTAGCAAACATTTCTAAAACCCTGTTTTACTTTATCATTATGGGGTATTGTATGTAGATTGAGGATTTTTTTTTTTTTAATCCATTTCAGAAAAAGGCTGTAATGTAACAAAATGTGGAAAACGTCAAGGGGTATTAATACCTTCTGAAAGCACTGTAGCTTGGTGCTGAAATAAAACCAAGCACTGACATATCGTAAAAAAATCTCACATTTAGGCACACAAGGCCAAATCTTAAGTTGAGACATACTGCATAACCAAGTTTTTGGGACGATACCAGTATCGTGGTACTAGTTAGTATCTTGGAAAGTTAAATAAAAAAGTTCAATAAAAATGAAAAGGAAACAAAAACACGAAGATTTGACTTCTTTAGGAAAACAACCTTAATGTTGGAAAACAAACATTTATCATCCTGAGTCAACACACATTTTTCACAAGCTATAGCACAGCAGGTTTTTAAAGGACCAAAGTGTTTGGTCTGCTTTGTGTTTTAAAAAAAGGTTTTGCCATTAAAATTTTTTTTTTTAAATCCCTGCAAAAAGCCCACCAGAGTCAATCATTTTCCATCAAGTCTTTTAACGTGTTGTAACGGACAATAGTGTTATCTCAAACAAATACATGCACAAGATAACAGTATCCTTCCCAAAGACTCATCCCCAAAGACTCATCCAAGTTGAACATGTCAAGGTTGGTGAAAACCCCACTATTTATCTTGCTGGACTAGAATCTGAAAGTAAAAAAAAAAAAAAGAAACTGAACAATGGTTCAGGAAAAGGAATCACTTCCCATTCACCCCAAAACAGCATCACTGGGCTTAACATGACAACACAAGGAATTCAGGAATCAGAATCTCACTGTGAAAAGAAGATCCAGCCTGAACAAATGCAGTGAGGGAAATAGCATGGGAACAGTCCAACCTGCAACCCACCTCCCTGCAGCTCTCCCTCTCTCTCCCCATCTGTAATGGAACTTTTCATGCATCTGCAGAGCACATGCTCAGAACTTGTTCCTGTTTAAAAACAATATCCCACATGTAAATAGAGTTAGACACATGCTCAGATAGGGCTCTACCTGTGCAGGGCACATGCTCAGATAGGGCTCTACCTGTGCAGGGCACATGCTCAGATAGGGCTCTACCTGTGCAGGGCACATGCTCCGATAGGGCTCTACCTGTGCAGGACACATGCTCCGATAGGGCTCTACCTGTGCAGAGCACATGCTCCTTTGCCCTTCCAGTCTACAAAGTGCCCTTTTGGGTGGTGGTATAAAAAAACATTTATATAAATGTTTTCGTCGTTCTTGTTCCGAACCCACTGCCCTTAAGTCGTCGTTAAATTCTCATCAATGCTTCAGAACCAAAAAGTTGCGTGTCTTGATTGTTGACCAACGCCAATGACCAGTCATCAGAATTGACGTGCAAAGGCTGACGTGTATATCCAGATTAGTTACCAGAAAGAAGTTGTTTCATTTCTTCCAGTTTTGCCTGGCAAAAAACAGAGTAGGCCTACGTTGATCATCCATATAAAATACAGTTTAGGATTCTGGTCTCTACCAGAACAATAGGCTACCTGTGATTTCATTGATCATTTTCATATTTCAGATAGACCTAGTTTGGGTGCCATTCATGATATATATACATAGTTGATATTTGCTGCTAACATTAATGACTTTCAGCTTCAAATGCAGCTGAAAAACAAGTTTATTTCTGTAGCCTAGTGATCATCAACTAGATTCAATCGTGGGCCAATTTATTTATTGAGCGGATGGTCGGGGGGCCCACAGGCCTCACAAGACTCGTCCAAAGGTCCCCCATTACCAATTGAAAAGAAAGAAGTGGTGAGCGTCTCAGGCTCTGCATACTCTTGGATTGCATCCTACCTGGCAGGCCGCTCCTACCAGGTAACATGGAGAGGATCTGTGTCTGCACCACATACTCTTACTACTGGTGTCCCCCAGGGCTCGGTTCTAGGCCCTCTCCTCTTCTCTCCATACACCAAGTCATTCAGCTCCGTCATATCCTCACATGGTGTCTCCTATCATTGCTATGATGATGACACTCAACTACTTTTCTCCTTCCCCCTTCTGACACCCAGGTGGTGACAGCATCTCTGCGTGACAGGCAGATATCTCAACTTGGATGTTGACCCACCACCTCAAGCTCAACCTCGACAAGACGGAGCTGCTCTTCTTCACGGGGAAGGCCTGCCCGTTCAAAGACCTCTCCATCACGGTTGAAAACACCAGTGTCACCCTACAAGAGTGCAAAGAACCTTGGCGGGAACCTGGACAACACCCTGTCGTTCTCTGCAAACGTTAAAGCAGTCTCGCTCTACAACATCCGTAGAGTACAACCTTACCTCACACAGTAAGCGGAGCAGGTCCTAAATCCAGGCACTTGTCATCTCCCGTCTGGACTACTGCAACTCTCTGTTGGCTGGGCTCCCCGCTTGTGCTATCAAACCCCTGCAACTTATCCAGAACACTGCAACCGCCTGGTTTTCAACCTTCATAAATTCTCTCATGTCACTGCGCTCCTCCGCACACTCCACCGGCTTCCAGTCGAAGCTCGCATCCACTACAAGACCACGGTGCTTACATCCCACCCCTATGGGAGGGCAGTTCCCGCTCAGCCCAGCTCTTCTCTGTCCTGGCACACCAATGGTGGAACCAGATTCCTCCTGAAGCTAGGACAGCAGAGACCCTCCCCATCTTCCAAAAACATCTGAAACCCTACCTCTTCAAACAGTATCTTAATTAACCCTCCTCCTCACCTTGACCGCCTCTTCTATGCCAGTGATATGTTGTAATTTCAATGATGGCCTACCAGGGAACAGTGGGTTACTTGCCTTGTTCAGGGGCAGAACGACAGATTTTTACCTTGCCAGCTCTGGGATTCGATCTTGCAACCTTTCAGTTACAAGTCCAACACTCTAACCACTAGGCTACCTGCCTCCTAGTGGTTAGATAATACACAGTGAGTAGCAGCAGTGTAAAAACAAAGGAGAGGGGGGGGGGTGTCAATGTACATAGGCCGTGTGGCCATTTGATTAATTGTTCAGCAGTCTTATGGATTGGGGGTTGAAGCTGTTAAGGAAACTTTTGGAACTGGACTTAGCGCTCCGGTACCGCTTGGCGTGCGATAGTAGAGAAAACAGTCTATGACTTGGGTGACTGGAGTCTTTGACAATTTTTTGGGCCTTCCTCTGACACCGCCTAGTATATTGGTCCTGGATGGCAGGAAGCTTGGTCCCAGTGATGGACTGGGCACTAAATGATTCTTGGTATGACCTTCTTAAAACAATTCCATATAGCTAGACAGAGCTTAGATTCTTATGGGATAAAAACAGTTCTGTAGGAATAAGGTTTGTGCAGTAGGTCTACTACATTTTCACAGCATATTGGCTATATGCCTGGCCTGCCAATATTGTTCTTCTCAGACCATACTGTATTTCAAAACTCAAGCTTTGATAACAAAATAGATCAGTTGGTGTAGCAGTTGCGAGGCACAGTGGAGCATACATTTAAATAATTAGCTTTTTATTTTACTGGTTGGTACCTGCATCTGATGGGCATGATGGTTTCAAGAGAATGGTGAACTCAGGAAAAAAATCACAACGTCAGTGATCTTCAGGTGGAAAAGTCAGAGCTCTAGAAAGATGCCAGAGTTTACGACTTTGAATTCCGAGTTGGATGACCGTTGAAAATGATTTTTCCCCAGTGGAATTTCGTTTTTCTTCAGAGTTCCCAGCTGTATTGAACGCACTGAAGTCAGAAGTCTGAGATTTCCGAGTTTCCAATACGGCATTGGCCTCAATGGAGGGAGGGGGAAGCAGAGGGCCTGCCTCTCACGGTCCCTGCTCTCCCCTTCCTTACCTCCGGTGAGACTGACTAGAGAGGGGACACTCGAGTCGCACCACAACCACATCTGCCTCACGCACAAAATCATGTTGTTCCTATGAACAGAGAAAGTGAAAAATTCCTCGATATTAAAATAGACCCGACGAGCTGCTAATAATAATAAAAACGCAGGGCTATTGATAGACTTGGCTACTCATTCATTGCAGCTGCATTGTGAGTGGGAGGGAGAAGCGCATTTTATGTTTTGTAATAGAGTTGAATGAAAACGGTGAATAAAAACTTAAAAAGCAGCTCTTTGCTGTATTCTTTCAGTCTCTCTCTGATCATGGTTTGATAAAAGTTATAAAATCTCACGTAGGCTAGTATCAAACTTTGCTGTTGCCGGGCTCTTGGAAGCAACCTATAGGCGCAGTGACTGGAGCGATCTGATTGGCCGGTGCAGTAGGCACACTGGATTTATCCACAGACCTCTTGGTCCTCCAGGTAGGCAGAATTTGTCTTTTCAGGCAAATTGAAATAGTTCAAAACAGGAACACTTTGCCTACCCAGTGAACAGGGTTTCTGCATCAAGTACATCTACCGTCAACAGCTAAGCACAACAACATAAAAAAAAGATAGAAAAGCCAACTCTAATTGCTTGTGCTACAAAAATGTTTGGTGATCAACTAGGAATGCCTTGAAGATCACGATCGACTGGTTGGTGTCCACTGGGCTAGAGGCTACTCGGTGGTAACCAAACTCCTTCTGGCCTCATTAACAATTCTCACTTTCACATTGAAAGCACCAGATTCTGGGAAAACAAGAGCAGTGACCTCAAGAACTGGATAAATAATTCATCTTGAAGTTCCCTCCAACTGCTGTAGAAAAGATGGAACAGTGTGAATTCCTGTTCTATTTTAAAACACTTGAGAAGTAAGGTCAAGGTAACACCAGTCAGACATTTGGTCAACACTTCAACCCCAGAGAGTGGTGGTGACCCGCTGGACAGCACTTCAGGGTTGTTTGATTACTAATGAGTGACATGATGATTTGAAGGACTATATAAATAAAATTGTCTTAGGGAAAGTAACTTTGAACACAATGACAGTTACAAAAATGCAGCTTTTTTCTATAAGCTGTTTCTTATTTTCAGTAAAAAAATAAAGGACTTGAATCATTAAAGTGTGTGTGTGTTTATTTTGCTTTTTTTATGTTATTTAACTAGGCAAGTCAGTTAAGAATAAATTCTTATTTACAATGACAGCCTACCCCAGCCAAACCCGGACTATGCTGGGCCAATTGTGCGCCACACTATGGGACTCCCGAATCACGGCCGGATGTGACACAGCCTGGATTCGAACCGGGGACTGTAGTGATGCCTCTATGTACTGAGATGCAGTGCCTTAGACCGCTGCGCCACTCAGTGTGGGTGTGTGCGTGCCTTTGTGTGCGAGTGTAGTTGATTGACAGATGCTGGTCATCTTTCAAGATTAACACATGTATACATTAGAAAACCAAGCTGCTTTTCATTTCCAGCTGTCAGAATCCACCTCATATTAATACAAGCAGCTCTCAAATAAAGCCGGTGTTGGCAGCCACCCTGGAAAATACCGGAAAGCACACAAGCATTAGAAAAACAAGAGACGATATTTTCATTTAAACGTTTTCCCGGCTGGGCCAGCCCAGCGTTGGTTGAACTACGCTCGCGCATCTGATTTCAGTCGAGGTTTAGAACATTACCTCACCCAAAAGCTTGTCATACCGCCGCAAACATAAACAGGGGTCACTAAGTGGTTAATAAAAGGACCAATACAGGCGTTTTTATCTCAATATCAAATCATTTCTGGGTAAAAATGAAATACCTTACTGTGATTACTTTTGACCATTTTAATTGAAAACAAACAACTTTTTTTTTTGGAAAGAACTTCAAGCAAGAACTTTGCTAGGACTGGTCTGAGTGGGGAGGGGGAAACTGAAAACGAGCTGTTATTGGCAGAGGTTTGGAACACTCTTTCTTATTGGTCTATTAACTAATTTACCGCCTGGTGCCGTCACCAGGCAGGCCAAAAGAGGCAGAGATTTCAGACAGTCTTTTCAAACAGCTCTTACACTAAAAGGTCATTATCATCACGGTATTATTCCAACCTCAGTGTGTAAATGAACATTAAACACACAGGATATTTTTGTCTGCACTGGGCCTTTAAGGAATGAGATGGTCTGGTCTCATTAAGGCAAGACAAACAGAGAGAGAGATGGTTTGAGACACAGGATTTTAACCCTGTCTGGAACCACAGCTGTCAATCTGTTCTCATAATATCCCATCTTCCGGTAGAGAGACTTCTCAAAAGGACAAAACTCATAACAGAAAGGCGAGAAAAAGACAGTGAGAGAGAAAGAGATGTCAGACTTGTAGCTCAGTGAATCAGAGATCTTTCGGATTGTGTCGTTTGTTGCCGGTAACCTTGGTTTCCAGGTTCCAGTTTCTCATGTTCAGGTAGTGTGTCAATGTGAGACTATGGGGATGATAGAGATCGATCATTGAGGCATTCTAAGCATGTCTGACATGGGACCTTAATGAGACCTCAGCACAGGTTATTGTTACAACAGATTTGTTAATAGCATGCTGGTTCCTCCAGTTTCTGCTCTGTATTCAGTCAGAGCTTGATACATTGACATGTGCTGACGTTTGACAAACTACTGACTCAACTTTTGACACACTATCGTAGAAATATGTCACTTAAAAGCTACTCTAACAACACTTGATAGGTTTCTGTCGATGATCAGCTTTCTGCTAACTGACAACACACTTCCAGTATCCCAGATTCCACTGTGTTGTTCACAAGTCATTGTCCTGGTCTTATAACTCCTTCAGCTTTGTTGAAAAGTGCCCATTGTCTTCTCTCTTTAACCAGATATTCTCATCATTGGCCAACTGGAAATAGACCATGACAGTCTGCTGATATTTTATCTGGAGAGAACGCTTGGTTTGCTTTCTGTTGGCACCAATGCTATCAAGGCAAACAGAGACTGGGCAGACAGAAACTGTAAACACGAGACAATTTCAAATAGCCGACTAACACGTTAAACATGGGCCTATCTCCTCCGGCCTTGACAGCCTGTTTTCGAAGGGTAGGCTGACCGATGACGTCATGATTCAATCATTTCCTATTGGTAGCCTAGGAGACCAATGTTCTAAGAACAAGACATTCCTCTAATGATTTAATACTACTCTGATCTTTTCTTCTGAGCACAGCTTGACAGTATCCAGACAGCCAACTTATACAATCCCCATTATTTCCTACCGTTCAATGTTCATTTCAACTAATTACATGCCCATTTGAGACTAACTATGTTTACTTTAACTGTCTGACCTTGAATGTAAGAGAGAATTGTAAGGTTGTTTTACCTCAATATTTCATCTTTTTTTTTGTTGTTGTTGTAAAATGTGTATAAAACTACCATTGTGATCTCTCATGGACTGTAAGTACCTACATCCACAACTCCATCTACACAATTTGAAAATGGTTACATTTCTCTCACTTATACGGGCTGTCATTGAAACACATTCAGGAGTGTGGCTTTAAACCATACATTTTTGTTAAATTTACATGAATGAACCTATTCCAACATCTGACTGATAGCTGTACAGTTAATTAGTGTTACAATGGAAAGTTATATCTGGAGTATTTCTCCTGTCTTATCCGGTGTCCTGTGTGAATTTAAGTATGCTCTCTCTAATTTTCTCTCTTTCTCTCTGAGGACCTAAGCCCTACGGCCATGCCTCAGGACTACCTGGCCTGATGACTCCTTGCTGTCCCCAGTCCACCTGGCCGTGCTGCTGCTCCAGTTTCAACTGTTCTGCCTGCGGCTATGGAACCGTGACCTGTTCACCGGACATGCTACCTGTCCCAGACCTGCTGTTTTCAACTCTCTAGAGAGCAGGAGCGGTAGAGATACTCTCAATGATTGGCTATGAAAAGCCAACTGACATTTACTCTTGAGGTGCTGACTTGTTACACCCTCGACAACTACTGTGATTATTATTATTTAACCCTGCTGGTCATCTATGAACATTTGAACATCTTGGCCATGTTCTGTTATAATCTCCACCCGGCACAGCCAGAAGAGGACTGGCCACCCCTCATAGCCTGGTTCCTCTCTAGGTTTCTTCCTGGGTTTTGGCCTTTCTAGGGAGTTTTTCCTAGCCACCGTGCTTCTACACCTGCATTGCTTGCTGTTTGGGGTTTTAGGCTGGGATTCTGTACAGCACTTTGAGATATCAGCTGATGTAAGAAGGGCTATATAAATACATTTGATTTAAAGTCAATCTCTCCCCATTGGTTGCCCAATGTGGGGGCATAGCCTTTCTATCCATCACCCCCCTACGTTACTGACTCCTTAATGTCTCCCTGCTACAAACAATGAATAGGACTTGGCTTCCATTCATGCCACTTCCAGTGATTGGTTTTATTGGAATATTTCGTAAATTTAGGCCTTCCTATCTTAATTGATGTGAGAGAAACTCCGGGTAAACTATTTTCTACTTTTTGTCTAAGTTTCTACGTAGCCCATCAACCACAATTGTGCATCAGAATCGAATAAACCCCCGTCCAAAACAAATACGCATATTTTCAACTCTGCCTGTAGGCTTATCCTAGCCGAATAAACTCAATTCCCCGATGTACGACGGAGCTATCATATAGCGGAGTTGAGTTGTATCGGTTACCTGTATCCTAACCTGGCTGTATCCTATCCAAACCTGGCTGTATCCTATCCAAACCTGGCTGTACCCTATCCTAACCTGGCTGTATCCTATCCTAACCTGGCTGTATCCTATCCTAACCTGGCTGTATCCTATCCTAACCTGGCTGTATCCTATCCTAACTGTATCCTATCCTAACCTGGCTGTATCCTATCCTAACCTGGCTGTATCCTATCCTAACCTGGCTGTACCCTAACCTGGCTGTATCCTATCCTAACTGTATCCTATCCTAACCTGGCTGTATCCTATCCTAACTGTATCCTATCCAAACCTGGCTGTACCCTATCCTAACCTGGCTGTATCCTATCCTAACCTGGCTGTATCCTATCCTAACCTGGCTGTATCCTATCCTAACTGTACCCTATCCTAACCTGGCTGTATCCTATCCTAACCTGGCTGTACCCTATCCTAACCTGGCTGTATCCTATCCTAACCTGGCTGTATCCTATCCTAACCTGGCTGTACCCTAACCTAACCTGGCTGTATCCTATTATATCCTAACCTAGCTGTATCCTATCCTAACCTGGCTGTATACTATCCTAACCTGGCTGTATCCTATCCTAACCTGGCTGTATCCTAACCTGGCTGTATCCAACCCTAACTGTATCCTATCCTAACCTGGCTGTATCCTATCCTGACCTGGCTGTATCCTATCCTAACCTGGCTGTATCCTATCCTAACCTGGCTGTATCCTATCCTAACCTGGCTGTATCCTAACCTGGCTGTATCCTATCCTAACCTGGCTGTATCCTATCCTAACCTGGCTGTTTCCTAACCTGACCTGGCTGTATCCTAACCTGGCTGTTTCCTATCCTGACCTGGCTGTATCCTATCCTAACCTGGCTGTATCCTATCCTAACGTAGCTGTATCCTAACCTGGCTGTATCCTATCCTGACCTAGCTGTATCCTAACCTGGCTGTTTCCTATCCTAACGTAGCTGTATCCTATCCTAACGTAGCTGTATCCTAACCTGGCTGTATCCTATCCTAACCTGGCTGTATCCTATCCTAACCTGGCTGTATCCTATCCTAACCAAGCTGTATCCTAACCTGGCTGTATCCTATCATAACGTAGCTGTATCCTAACCTAGCTGTATCCTAACGTGGCTGTATCCTAACCTGGCTGTATCCTAACCTGGCTGTATCCTATCCTAACCTGGCTGTATCCTATCCTAACCAAGCTGTATCCTAACCTAGCTGTATCCTAACCTGGCTGTATCCTATCATAACGTAGCTGTATCCTAACCTGGCTGTATCCTATCCTGACCTAGCTGTATCCTATCCTAACGTAGCTGTATCCTAACGTAGCTGTATCCTAACCTGGCTGTATCCTATCCTAACCTGGCTGTATCCTATCCTAACCAAGCTGTATCCTATCATAACGTAGCTGTATCCTAACCTAGCTGTATCCTAACGTAGCTGTATCCTAACCTAACCTGGCTGTATCCTAACGTAGCTGTATCCTAACCTAGCTGTATCCTAACGTAGCTGTATCCTAACCTGGCTGTATCCTATCATAACGTAGCTGTATCCTAACCTAGCTGTATCCTAACCTGGCTGTTTCCTAACGTAGCTGTATCCTAACCTGGCTGTATCCTAACCTGGCTGTATCCTAACCTGGCTGTATCCTAACCTAGCTGTATCCTATCCTAACCTGGCTGTATCCTAACCTGGCTGTATCCTAACCTGGCTGTATCCTAACCTGGCTGTATCCTAACCTGGCTGTATCCTAACGTAGCTGTAGCCTAACCTAGCTGTATCCTAACCTGGCTGTATCCTAACCTGGCTGTATCCTAACCTGGCTGTATCCTATCCTAACGTAGCTGTAGCCTAACCTGGCTGTATCCTAACCTAGCTGTATCCTAACCTGGCTGTTTCCTAACGTAGCTGTATCCTAACCTGGCTGTATCCTAACGTAGCTGTATCCTATCCTAACCTGGCTGTATCCTAACCTGGCTGTATCCTAACCTGGCTGTATCCTAACCTAGCTGTAGCACGCAGCAGCAGACCTGGTTGGTTCAGTTGGTTAGTAAAACAAACGTCAATATTAAACCATGTGATTATAAATACCCCAAAACTAATTATTTGACTACTTGTCGGGTTCTTTACTCACTTTGCTTTTCACCTCTGCTGATAATCCGTAGGCTGGTCCCTTATTGAATGAAGTCATCTTTGTTCCGAGATTTAAAAAGTCAATATTCCTGGCTACAAAGTAGCTGAAACGATTCCTTTCGGTTACTTTTTATCACTCAATGAACAGCGTACTTCTGGGTCCCGTTCAGTCAGTCCAAAAGAGGCGTTTAATCCGTGCAGAGGTGGTGGTGTGTGAGTATCGCGTCGGAACAGAAACGTCTCGACTTCATTACCTACTTTTTCTTTTGTTGAAAAAATGCCGCAAGACTATTGACGGAAGACTTCAGAGCCAATCAAAGGAGCCGAATATACATGCCCTCTGCTCATTGGAGGCTGCTACTGCTGCACATTTATATGGAAGTGATTTATGCTCCTCATTTCAACAAGAACAATCCTACATCTTATCTATTTTATTGCTGAGCATTTGGTTTGACATGAAACGTCCTCTTTAATGATGTTGTGGCGATACATTTCAGTTATTCAGCATGAAAAAAGGACAGCAATTGAAGCACAATAGCCTATATGTTTTACATGTACAGTATATGTAAGTTATACATTTATTTATGTTCCTAGGCCGTCATTGTAAATACCAATTTGTTCTTAACTGACTTGCCTAGTTAAATAAAGGTAAAATAAAATGTTAAAAGCATTTGTTTGATCTGTAGGCTACTAAAATAAAATGTATTTACATTCACTATAATGAGCCTATTTTGATCAACCTGATCTAGGTTCCTCTTATAGATTGGATAGGGTGGCAGGTAGCCTAGCGGTTAAGGGCATAGGGCTGGGAACCAAAAGGTCACTGGTTTGAATCCTTGAGCTGACTAGGTGAAAAATGTGTGGATGTGTCCTTGAGCAAGGCACTCAAAAACATAACTGCTTCTGTAAGTTGCTCTGGATAAGAATGTCTAGTAAATCACTGAAGATATCAATTACATCTTGGGCGGTTGCCATGCATGTTATTGGTGTAATAATAACAGCCAAGCTGCTTCACACTGGAAGCCCCGAGTCCATAATAAGCAGTATTGGTCCCTTTGACTCCATCCAAGGTGGAAGAGGAGTCTCAAGGGCATGACATACACGCGCGCGTGCACACACACACACACACACACACACACACACACACACACACACACACACACACACACACACACACACACACACACACGTTGTCTTTGTTGAGATAGCGATCTTCCAATGTCATTCAACCTTTGCGGTGTGTATAAAGGGACCTTGTTTGAAAGTATGCAGTTTGTCAGTGTCAGGTTTACAGGTAATATTGTAGGACAGAAGTTTCATCATCGTCAACACCTCACCTGGTAAAGGAGCAGAGCAGAGTCATAAAGGAGCTGAGTAGAGTCATATAGGTGCGGAGTCATACAGGAGTAGAGCAGAGTCATGCAGAGCAGAGTCATATAGGAGCAGAGTCATACAGGAGCAGAGCAGAGTCATACAGGAGCAGAGCAGAGTCATACAGGAGCAGAGCAGAGTCATACAGGAGCAGAGCAGAGTCATACAGGAGCAGAGCAGAGTCATACAGGAGGAGAGTCATACAGGAGGAGAGTCATACAGGAGCAAAGCAGAGTCATATAGGAGCAGAGCAGAGTCATATAGGAGCAGAGCAGAGTCATGTAGGAGGAGAGTCATACAGGAGCAGAGCAGAGTCATGTAGGAGCAGAGTCATAGAGGAGCAGAGTCATACAGGAGCAGAGTTATACAGGAGCAGAGTTATACAGGAGGAAAGCAGAGTTATACAGGAGGAAAGCAGAGTTATACAGGAGGAAAGCAGAGTCATACAGGAGCAGAGTCATACAGGAGCAGAGTCATACAGGAGCAGAGTCATACAGGAGCAGAGTCATATAGGAGGAGAGCAGAGTCATACAGGAGCAGAGTCATAGAGGAGCAGAGTCATAGAGGAGCAGAGTCATACAGGAGCAGAGTCATACAGGAGCAGAGTCATACAGGAGCAGAGTCATACAGGAGCAAAGCAGAGTCATATACGAGCAGAGTCATACAGGAGCAGAGCAGAGTCATACAGGAGCAGAGTCATACAGGAGCAGAGCAGAGTCATACAGGAGCAGAGCAGAGTCATAGAGGAGCAGAGTCATAGAGGAGCAGAGTCATAGAGGAGCAGAGTCATACAGGAGCAGAGTCAAAGAGGAGCAGAGCAGTCATGTAGGAGCAGAGTCATATAGGAGCAGAGTCATATAGGAGCAGAGTCATACAGGAGCAGAGTCATACAGGAGGAAAGCAGAGTCATACAGGAGCAGAGTCATACAGGAGCAAAGCAGAGTCATACAGGAGCAGAGCAGAGTCATACAGGAGCAGAACAGAGTCATATAGGAGCAGAGCAGAGTCATGTAGGAGCAGAGTCATAGAGGAGCAGAGTCATACAGGAGCAGAGTCATACAGGAGGAAAGCAGAGTCATACAGGAGCAGAGTCATAGAGGAGCAGAGTCATAGAGGAGCAGAGTCATAGAGGAGCAGAGTCATAGAGGAGCAGAGTCATAGAGGAGGAGAGCAGAGTCATAGAGGAGCAGAGTCATAGAGGAGCAGAGTCATAGAGGAGCAGAGTCATACAGGAGCAGAGTCATACAGGAGCAGAGTCATACAGGAGGAGAGCAGAGTCATACAGGAGGAGAGCAGAGTCATACAGGAGCAGAGTCATACAGGAGCAGAGTCATAGAGGAGCAGAGTCATACAGGAGCAAAGCAGAGTCATATACGAGCAGAGTCATACAGGAGCAGAGTCATACAGGAGCAGAGCAGAGTCATACAGGAGCAGAGCAGAGTCATACAGGAGCAGAGTCATATAGGAGCAGAGTCATACAGGAGCAGAGTCATAGAGGAGCAGAGTCATACAGGAGCAGAGTCATACAGGAGCAGAGTCATACAGGAGCAGAGTCATACAGGAGCAGAGTCATACAGGAGCAGAGTCATAGAGGAGCAGAGCAGAGTCATGTAGGAGCAGAGCAGAGTCATGTAGGAGCAGAGTCATATAGGAGCAGAGTCATAGAGGAGCAGAGTCATTGAGGAGCAGAGTCATAGAGGAGCAGAGTCATACAGGAGCAGAGTCATACAGGAGCAGAGTCATACAGGAGCAGAGTCATACAGGAGCAGAGTCATACAGGAGCAGAGTCATAGAGGAGCAGAGCAGAGTCATGTAGGAGCAGAGTCATATAGGAGCAGAGTCATTGAGGAGCAGAGTCATTGAGGAGCAGAGTCATAGAGGAGCAGAGCAGAGTCATACGGGAGCAGAGCAGTCATACAGGAGCAGAGTCATAGAGGAGCAGAGTCATAGAGGAGCAGAGTCATAGAGGAGCAGAGTCATAGAGGAGCAGAGTCATACAGGAGCAGAGCAGAGTCATACAGGAGCAGAGCAGAGTCATACAGGAGCAGAGCAGAGTCATACGGGAGCAGAGCAGAGTCATACAGGAGCAGAGTCATAATGGAGCAGAGCAGAGTCATACCGGAACAGAGCAAAGTCATACAGGAGCAGAGCAGAGTCATACAGGAGCAGAGCAGAGTCATACAGGAGCAGAGTCAAACAGGAGCAGAGCAGAGTCATACAGGAGCAGAGTCATACAGGAGCAGAGTCAAACAGGAGCAGAGTCAAACAGGAGCAGAGTCATACAGGAGCAGAGCAGAGTCATATAGGAGCAGAGCAGAGTCATACAGGAGCAGAGTCATACAGGAGCAGAGTAGAGTCATACAGGAGCAGAGCAGAGTCATATAGGAGCAGAGTCATACAGGAGCAGAGTCATACAGGAGCAGAGCAGAGTCATATAGGAGCAGAGTCATACAGGAGCAGAGTCATACAGGAGCAGAGCAGAGTCATACAGGAGCAGAGCAGAGTCATACAGGAGCAGAGCAGAGTCATACAGGAGCAGAGCAGAGTCATACAGGAGCAGAGCAGAGTCATACAGGAGCAGAGCAGAGTCATTCAGGAGCAGAGGAGAGTCATACAGGAGCAGAGGAGAGTCATACAGGAGCAGAGCAGAGTCATATAGGAGCAGAAGAGAGTCATACAGGAGCAGAGCAGAGTCATATAGGAGCAGAGTCATACAGGAGCAGAGTCATACAGGAGCTGGGCAGAGTCTTGGTACAGTTTAATTTTATATATTTGGATTATCAATTCTCATAAAGAGATTAGTCCGTTGGACTGTGAGATGGTGAAGCGTGATTCATCACACCAGAGAACGCGTTTCCAGAGTCAAATGGTGGCGAGCTTTACACCACTCCAGCCTGGTTGGCATAGTGATTTACACCACTCCAGCCTGGTTGGCATGGTGATTTACACCACTCCAGCCTGGTTGGCATGGTGATTTACACCACTCCAGCCTGGTTGGCATGGTGATTTACACCACTCCAGCCTGGTTGGCATGGTGATTTACACCACTCCAGCCTGGTTGGCATGGTGATTTACACCACTCCAGCCTGGTTGGCATGGTGATTTACACCACTCCAGCCTGGTTGGCATGGTGATTTACACCACTCCAGCCTGGTTGGCATGGTGATTTACACCACTCCAGCCTGGTTGGCATGGTGATTTACACCACTCCAGCCTGGTTGGCATGGTGATTTACACCACTCCAGCCTGGTTGGCATGGTGATTTACACCACTCCAGCCTGGCTGGCATGGTGACTTACACCACTCCAGCCTGGTTGGCATGGTGACTTACACCACACCAGCCTGGTTGGCATGGTGATTTACACCACTCCAGCCTGGTTGGCATGGTGATTTACACCACTCCAGCCTGGTTGGCATGGTGATTTACACCACTCCAGCCTGGTTGGCATGGTGATTTACACCACTCCAGCCAGGTTGGCATAGTGATTTACACCACTCCAGCCTGGTTGGCATAGTGATTTACACCACTCCAGCCTGGTTGACATAGTGATTTACACCACTCCAGCCTGGTTGGCATGGTGATTTACACCACTCCAGCCTGGTTGGCATAGTGATTTACACCACTCCATCCAGGTTGGCATGGTGATTTACACCACTCCAGCCTGGTTGGCATGGTGATGGCCAACACTAACCAGTGGAGTAGTTCTTGCTCCTAGACTTTCCAGTTCATAATAGCAACACTTACAGATGATCGGGGCAGCTGTAGCAGGGCAGAAATTTGAATAACAGGCTTGTTGGAAAGGTTGCATCCTATGACAGTGTCACGTTGAAAGTCAGTGAGCTCTTCAGTAAGGCCATTCTACTTGTCAGTGTTTGTCTATGGAGATTGTATGGCTGCATGCTGGATTTTATACCACTGTCAACAATGGGTGTGGCTGAAATAACCGAATCCAGTCATTTGAAGGGGTGTTCACATACACTATATATGCAAACAAATCTCTAGACAACGGTACATCATCTGGTTTCACCATCCTGACATATCACTAGACAGCACTACACCATCCTGTCATATCACTAGACAGGACAGGATGGTGTTGTCCTATCACTAGACAGGACAACACCATCCTGTCCTCACTAGACAGGACAACATCATCCTGTCATCACTAGACAGGACAACACCATCCTGTCCTATCACTAGACAGGACAACACCATCCTGTCCTATCACTAGACAGGACAACACCATCCTGTCCTATCACTAGACAGGACAACACCATCCTGTCCTATCACTAGACAGGACAACACCATCCTGTCATATCACTAGACAGGACAACACCATCCTGTCATATCACTAGACAGGACAACACCATCCTGTCATATCAC
Organism: Salmo trutta; assembly: GCF_901001165.1. Lineage (NCBI taxonomy): Eukaryota > Metazoa > Chordata > Actinopteri > Salmoniformes > Salmonidae > Salmo > Salmo trutta. The sequence goes on along the minus strand of NC_042962.1, from coordinate 6,156,811 downwards.
TAGACAGGACAACACCATCCTGTCATATCACTAGACAGGACAACACCATCCTGTCATATCACTAGACAGGACAACACCATCCTGTCCTATCACTAGACAGGACAACACCATCCTGTCCTATCACTAGACAGGACAACACCATCCTGTCCTATCACTAGACAGGACAACACCATCCTGTCATATCACTAGACAGGACAACACCATCCTGTCATATCACTAGACAGGACAACACCATCCTGTCATATCACTAGACAGGACAACACCATCCTGTCATATCACTAGACAGGACAACACCATCCTGTCATATCACTAGACAGGACAACACCATCCTGTCATATCACTAGACAGAACTACACCATCCTGTCATCACTAGACAGGACAACAGCTGGTTTCACCATCCTGTCATATCACTAGACAGCACTACACCATCCTGTCATATCACTAGACAGCACTACACCATCCTGTCATATCACTAGACAGGACAACAGCTGGTTTCAGCATCCTGGCATATCACTAGACAGGACAACAGCTGGTTTCACCATCCTGTCATATCACTAGACAGCACTACACCATCCTGTCATATCACTAGACAGGACAACAGCTGGTTTCAGCATCCTGGCATATCACTAGACAGGACAACAGCTGGTTTCACCATCCTGTCATATCACTAGACAGCACTACACCATCCTGTCATATCACTAGACAGGACTACACCATCCTGTCATATCACTAGACAGGACAACACCATCCTGTCATATCACTAGACAGGACAACAGCTGTTTCAGCATCCTGGCATATCACTAGACAGGACAACAGCTGTTTCAGCATCCTGGCATATCACTAGACAGGACAACAGTTGGTTTCAGCATCCTGGCATATCACTAGACAGGACAAGAGCTGTTTCAGCATCCTGGCATATCACTAGACAGGACAACAGCTGGTTTCAGCATCCTGGCATATCACTAGACAGGACAACAGCTGTTTCAGCATCCTGGCATATCACTAGACAGGACAACAGCTGTTTCAGCGTCATGTCTTTAGCATATTGTTTTTGGGTGTTCTCTCTGGTTATCTTTATCGGGTTGAATTCAAAACCAGAAAGCTGAGGTAATGTAATGTATTCACATGGTAGTTACAACAACACCTCACTCAAGTCAGTTAATACTGTAGCTACATATCAGGTATGAATACCATGTGCTATTTCTTTACACTGTACTATATAATAAAAGCACCATTTCATAACACATTGAAGTGATCCAAAACATCTTTACATAGTTATTATGTATAGGGGTCGATGTTCCAATGTATTTGCAATTTTAGTTTGTAGAAAAATGTACATCACAGTCCATCAAGCAAGCAAACTATTATACATGATCTATCAGAGCAAAGTGTTCCCATTTGTAACATGATGAAATAGTATCAGGAAAACAAAAAAAGGTAGTCTTTTTTCCCCCCAGATAGTCTATTCAGAGTCAGACTATCCTTCCGAGGTAAATTGATTTGGGGTATTTGTCTTTCAGGGTGGACCACTGCACAAAGAAGTAGTCTGAGATGTGATAGAGGATCTTCCCGGACAGGGATAGGCTCTCCACTCTGCAGATGCTCTCAACGTAGACAAGCAGGACTCTCTTCAATCCCAGGAGGCCCAGGAGAAGTCCTGCCGCGCACAGAGGGACGCAGGTCCCAGGGCCGTTACACAGCACCTGAAACAACACAGAGAGAGAGGAGCACATGTTCATACAGCATGACACTCCTAGCCACTCACAGGCCCTCAGAATGACCTCGACTAACCCATAACCCCGCACCAGTACCTCCTCTATATAACCGCGTTATTGTTACTTTTTTTTAAATATATTTTTTTACTTTAGTCTATTTGGTAAATATTTTCTTAACTCTATTTCTTGAACTGCACTGTTGGTTAAGGGCTTGTAAGTAAGCATTTCACAGTACGGTCTACACTGATTGTATTCAGCGCATGTGACAAATAACATTTGATTTGATGATGAGTATGGTCTGGGAAGGAGGAGAGGGGGAAGGAGTCTGGTCTGGGAAGGAGGAGAGAGGGAAGGAGGAGAGGGAAGGAGAATGGTCTGGGAAGGAGGAGAGAGGGAAGGAGGTAGAGAGGGAAGGAGGTAGAGAGGGAAGGAGGTAGAGAGGGAAGGAGGTAGAGAGGGAAGGAGGTAGAGAGGGAAGGAGTAGAGAGGGAAGGAGGAGAGAGGGAAGGAGAATTGTCTGGGAAGGAGGAGAGAGGGAAGGAGAATGGTCTGGGAAGGAGGAGAGAGGGAAGGAGGAGAGGGAAGGAGAATGGTCTGGGAAGGAGGAGAGAGGGAAGGAGAATGGTCTGGGAAGGAGGAGAGAGGGAAGGAGAATGGTCTGGGAAGGAGGAGAGAGGGAAGGAGGAGAGAGGGAAGGAGGAGAGGGAAGGAGAATGGTCTGGGAAGGAGGAGAGAGGGAAGGAGAATGGTCTGGGAAGGAGGAGAGAGGGAAGGAGGAGAGAGGGAAGGAGGTAGAGAGGGAAGGAGTCTGGTCTGGGAAGGAGGAGAGAGGGAAGGAGGAGAGAGGGAAGGAGTATGGTCTGGGAAGGAGGAGAGAGGGAAGGAGAGAGTGAAAGAGGGTAGTGCTAGAAGAGAATGAGGCAGTAGGGTTTTGGGGAGATGGGGAATTACAGGAAGACAGACAGCTGTGGAGACACAGGGCTGCAGGGTCTGGAATATACAGCCAGGGATGGGCAACTGGTGGCATGCCCTCCTTTTGTAGGCCCACGGACTGTATGTATGTATGTATGTGTATATATATATATATATATATATATATATATATATATATATATATATATATATATATATATATATATATATATATATATATATATATACACACACATTGGGTGGGGGGGGGGGGGTTTACCTCAGTCAGGGTCTCAACTTACTGTTGAGGGTTAGAATAATAGAATACACAAGGTACAATTTAAAAAAATGTGGTGACTCAGCAGTCACTCAATTAACTCATGTCTGCATCACAGGAGGTTGGTGGGACCTTAATTAGGGAGGACTGGCTCGTGGTAATGGCTGAAGCGGAGTCAGTGGAATTTGCTCCGTTCCAGCCATTATTATGAGCCTTCCTCCCCTCAGCAGCCTCCACATTATTTTTTTCCATTGGTAAATTAGCCTATCTAATCTTGTAGTAACCATGGACGAATTACCAACCTGGGTGGGGCCCATTCATCATCAGTTAGATTTGCCTCCACCCTTTGGCAAAATGTATAGAATTGCAGGAAATTATCCCAAAATAGCACCCTATTCCCTATGGGCCCTGGTCAAAAGTAGTGCACTAGATAGGAAAAAGGGTGCCATTTGGGACACAAACCAGTGTCAATCACCACTGATACACATTGTGGTTCACGATTTATTGACCTTGGCAAGTCAGTTAACAGCAAATTCCTATTTACAATGACGGCCTATCAAAAGGCCTCATACGGAGACGGGGGCTGGGATGAAGAATATAGGACACAGACATCCCGACAAGAGAGACCACAACACGACGTAAAGAGAGATGTAAGACGACAACACAGCATGGCAGCACAAAACATGGCAGCAGCACAAAACATGGCAGCAGCACAAAACATGGCAGCAGCACAAAACATGGCACAATCATTTTTGGGCACAGATAACAGCACAAAGTTAGAGACAACAATACATCAAGCGAAGCAGCCACAACTGTCTGTAAGAGTGTCCATGATTGAGTCTTTGAATGAAGAGATTGAGATAAAACTGTCCAGTTTGAGTGTTTGTTGCAGCTCGTTCCAGTCCCTAGCTGCAGTGAACTGAAAAGAGGAGCGACCCAGGGATGTGTGTGCTTTGGGGACCTTGAACAGAATGTGACTGGCAGAACGGGTGTTGTATGTGGAGGATGAGGGCTGCAGTAGATATCTCAGATAGGGGGGAGTGAGGCCTAAGAGGGTTTAATAAATAAGCATCAACCAGTGGGTCTTGCGACGGGTATACAGAGATGACCAGTTTACAGAGGAGTATAGAGGCAGTGGTGGCAAATCTGATGGCCGAATGGTAAAGAACATCTTGCCGCTCGAGAGCACCCTTACCTACCGATCTATAAATTACACCTCCGTAATCTGGCATGGGTAGGATGGCCATCTGAATCAGGGTTAGTTTGGCAGCTAGGGTGAAAGAGGAGCGATTACAATAGAGGAAGCCAAGTCTAGATTTAACTTTAGCCTGCAGCTTTGATATGTGCTGAGAGAAGGACAGTGTACCGTCAAGCCAAACTCCCAAGAACTTATATGAGGTGACTACCTCAAGCTCTAAACCCAGAGGTAGTAATCACACCTGTGGGCAGAGGGGCATTCTTCTTACCAAACTACATGACCTTTGTTTTGGAGGTGTTCAGAACAAGGTTAAGGGCAGAGAAAGCCTTGTGGAAGAGAGTTTAATACAGTATGGTTCATGATTGAATGTGGAGAGATGTCTGTGAAACTAAGAAGTGAATCTTCAACTGTCATACCCCATCAGAACCCAATACTTAAGTTTATTATACTCCAAGGTTTGTAATGTACTATAAATATTAACAGACACGATATAGAGTAAAAACTATACTTTTGATATCATCGATGGTCAGTCCTTGCTTCCATAGCTGTCTTTGAATTTGAGAATGGTTACATTTTCTCAGACCCCTCCCTCAACACATACAATATACACAATTACAATATACACAATTACAAAACATATTAAGAAAAACAGACACATTTCTCAACACAGAGGTCTCTGATCATGACTCTGAACTAACCAAGGGAGACCAGAACATGTCCTTTCAGAGAGCTATGGAAGTTGTTCCACATTCACAGTGGATAATAAATAAAATCAGCTTTGCCCAACTCTGTGGAGACCGAAGGGGCCTCCAGTGTTATCCAAGCCTGAGACCGGGTTTGGTCATTTGTAAGTCTAAATTGAATTAATGATGAAAGATATATATAGGACATTTCTGCATGACTGCTTTGTAGATAAACAAGGAAATGCTGCCCTCTTCTTACATTTAAAAGAGGCCCAACCCACTTATTGATACAAAACACAATGGTGAGTTCTGTAACCATCACCAGTAATACACCTAAAGGAACAATGGTGAGTTCTGTAACCATCACCAGTAATAAACCTAAAGGAACAATGGTGAGATCTGTAACCATCACCAGTAATAAACCTAAAGGAACAATGGTGAGTTCTGTAACCATCACCAGTAATAAACCTAAAGGAACAATGGTGAGTTCTGTAACCATCACCAGTAATAAACCAAAGGACACAACTGAAAACAGCATCTAGTGGTTTAAGTGTAGATGCTGCTGCAGGCATATAGATAATATCCCCAGAATCTACAATAGACATAAAAGTGGCCTGGACAATATCCTTCCTATTATCAAAAGTCAGACATGCTTTGTTTATGTAAAAGAAACCAACCTTGAACTTATTTACCAGCTCAGGGAAACTAATCCGGACGCTTATAAGAAATCTCGCTATGCCCTCAGACAAACCACCAAACAAACCACCATATATGTTTCAAACAGACCACCATAGCCCCTGTGCCCAAGATAGCCAAGGTAACCTGCCTAAATGATTACCGGCCCGTAGCACTCACGTCGCACTACACACTGCCCTTTCCCACCTGGACAAAAGGAACACCTATGTGAGAATGCTATTCATTGACTACAGCTCAGCGTTCAACACCATAGTGCCCTCAAAGCTCATCACTAAGCTAAGGACCCTGGGACTAAACACCTCCCTCTGCAACTGGATCCTGGACTTCCTGACAGGCCGCCCCCAGGTGGTAAGGGTAGGCAACAACACAAAGCTGTCATCAAGGCAACAGGTGGGTATTTGAAAAATCTCAAATATATTTTGATTTATTTAACACTTTTTTGGTTACTCCATGATTCCATATGTGTTATTTCATAGTTTTGATGTCTTCACTATTATTCTACAATGTAGAAAATAGTAAAAATAAAATAAAAACCCTGGAATGAGTCGGTGTTCTCAAACTTTTGACCGAGAGATTATTATTTTTTAATTTCTTTTTACAGCATTACCAATTTTATTTATCTAGATTGTAAACAGTAGTGGGCTGAGTTTCACACCTTGGGGCACCCCTTTATGTAACTCAAGGAACTTCGATTTTATCCCCATCTACCTTGATGGCCTGAGTTCTGTCATTGAGATAATTATGAAACCATTGACAAGGCATCAGTACCCAACACCACCAAGGAAAGCTTATTCAACAGAACAACATGGTCTACAGCATTAAAAGCCTTAAAAACATGGCAGAACTAAGGCATTTGCAATATCATTTCCAACCAGCACGGTGGCCATAGTGCTGCTATGTTTAGGTCTGAATCCAGATTGCTTAACATTAAGAACACCATTTTACAGATAGATAATAACGTAGCCCTTTGTTGACCAATGATTCCAGTACATTTGAAAGACAAGGACGCCTGTATGTTTGATAATTATGATGATCACTAATATCCCCACAACAGAGACAGGGTGAGCCCCCCCCCTCCCCGTTGTTATTGCTTCAATTAAGGATTTGAGCTTTAAGTGCCAAATAAATATCGATGAATCAAAAAAAAGTTGGTTTGAGTCAGTGGGTTTATGCCCCCCCCCCCCTTCTCTCTCTCTCTCTTAATAACAGCCAGCCAGACTATACGCATTAGACTGTCTCTGATAGATTGCCGGTTAAAACAGCTGCTTGACGTAAACGTTTGAATGTTACTTTTATTTCTATTATTTTTGGCAGCTGGAGTGGAGACGGGGTTTGGGTTAGCGTGAAGATGTCACCGAGGCTCGGTTGGAACAGATGGAACTGTGAAACACCGACCCCTGACCCCGACCAGGGCCCAGAGTCAACATATAGATGCCTGGACAGCAATGATATCAGAATGAGTGACACACACACACACACACACACACACACACACACACACACACACACACACACACACACACACACACACACAAAATCAATAGTCTCTCTCCCTACAATGTTGTTGCTATTAATTCATGTAAAGGGTTAGCTTTCATTTTAGGCAGAGCACAAAGACCCTGAAATAAATAGCTTATTCTGGGCTACCAGCAAAGTTCAACAGTATCCAAATGAAGTCACCATTGTGTTAGCGCTGCCTCTATAAGAACTGCTTCCAAATAAAACATTTCCTTCTCTGAAAGCAGTCTTGAGATAACACTACTTACGTCAATAAAACACCCTAAATATATTATGGAATGCATTATGTTACCAAGTTGTATTCTAGCAAACAAAAGCAGTAATAGGCCACCTTGAACACACTTCCATCCTCACACTGTGAAGACACTTATCTTATTGGATTGTGCTGACAAATCTGGGGCAGGAAACAGCGTGTGTGTCCTCAGAAATGACTTTTACAGGTAACACATGCTTGAGAAACCCACATCCCTCAGCCTGACCCCACACCTTGCTGTGATTCCTCCCCAGAATGTGTCCGGTCTACCCTGTGACATATTATCTGGCATTTCTGAGATAAAGAAAACAGACTATCTGAGAGAGAAATAAGTTAGGGGAAATATTTTACAGATTCAAGACATAAAATAATGTTGTATGTTAAATACACTATTTCCACATAAAATCCTAAAACAGAGAACTTATTGAAACAGAAGAGGACTATAAAATATAGAGTCCCAGGAAATTGAGAAGCTCCACATTGATCACTAGCGCCTCATCTGCCTCTAGATCCTACAATGGAACGCTCTCCGGGTCAGAGGGGCGTGGAACGCCCTCCGGGTCAGAGGGGCGTTGAACGCCCTCCGGGTCAGAGGGGCGTTGGACGCCCTCCGGGTCAGAGGGGCGTTGGACGCCCTCCGGGTCAGAGGGGCGTTGGACGCCCTCCGGGTCAGAGGGGCGTTGGACGCCCTCCGGGTCAGAGGGGCGTTGGACGCCCTCCGGGTCAGAGGGGCGTTGGACGCCCTCCGGGTCAGAGGGGCGTTGGACGCCCTCCGGGTCAGAGGGGCGTTGGACGCTCTACGGGTCAGAGGGGCGTTGAACGCTCTACGGGTCAGAGGGGCGTTGAACGCTCTACGGGTCAGAGGGGCGTTGAACGCTCTACGGGTCAGAGAGGTGTTGAAAGGTGTGGAATACACTATGGGGAGGTGAATGGATGGACAGTGGCTAATTATGAGATTCCATTGAGAGCTGAATGGACGGACAGTGATTCTTCAGGGCAGAATGTCAGCCACCAATGGCAGGTGATATCACAATCGAAGACTACTACTAACTAGTCCTTTCTGTGAGCACAGTCTGCCGTCTCTTTCTCTCGCTCTCCTTCTCTGTGCTTGGTTAGTCACACTCTGCCCTACACTCCTCTTCCCCATCCTCCCTCCCTCCCTCCCTTCCTCCCTTCCTGCTGTTATCCCAAGAGACTGAAGGGGGAAACCTGACCCTGTCCCCCTCTCCAGAGCAGAGCTGCAGAGTTAAGGCGTCAGCATGCTTCAGTTCGGCTGGCTCCTAGCTGAACTCGGCTGGCCTAACCCAACGAGTGTGCTCCCATACTCCCTTAAAAAGACCTTCGCTTGAAAAACGACTTAGCCGGTATACACTTCCTCAAAATAGTCGGAATTAAATCGAAGATAAAATGAATAACACATTTCTTGAGTTGAAGTTTTTTTTTTTTGTAAGGAGATGTTAGTAGTGAAATTTGACATCTAAATAAGAGGTGGGAGGTCTGGTCAGTCCTGTCCTGATCTGGGACCAGGCCATCGTACCACACCAGGGGCTGTATCCTAAACCAACCAGACAAATTAATATTCTATTATGAATAAACCTTCCATGTCTGGTCTGAGAGAGACTAAATGGGATGGGGTACAGCAGTGTACTGTCAGAGAGACTAAATGGGGTACGGCAGTGTACTGTCAGAGAGACTAAATGGGGTACAGCAGTGTACTGTCAGAGAGACTAAATGGGATGGGGTACGGCAGTGTACTGTCAGAGAGACTAAATGGGATGGGGTACGGCAGTGTACTGTCAGAGACTAAATGGGATGGGGTACGGCAGTGTACTGTCAGAGAGACTAAATGGGATGGGGTACGGCAGTGTACTGTCAGAGAGACTAAATGGGATGGGGTACAGCAGTGTACTGTCAGAGAGACTAAATGGGATGGGGTACAGCAGTGTACTGTCAGAGAGACTAAATGGGGTACGGCAGTGTACTGTCAGAGAGACTAAATGGGGTACGGCAGTGTACTGTCAGAGAGACTAAATGGGATGGGGTACGGCAGTGTACTGTCAGAGAGACTAAATGGGATGGGGTACAGCAGTGTACTGTCAGAGAGACTAAATGGGGTACAGCAGTGTACTGTCAGAGAGACTAAATGGGATGGGGTACAGCAGTGTACTGTCAGAGAGACTAAATGGGGTACGGCAGTGTACTGTCAGAGAGACTAAATGGGATGGGGTACAGCAGTGTACTGTCAGAGAGACTAAATGGGGTACGGCAGTGTACTGTCAGAGAGACTAAATGGGGTACGGCAGTGTACTGTCAGAGAGACTAAATGGGGTACGGCAGTGTACTGTCAGAGAGACTAAATGGGGTACAGCAGTGTACTGTCAGAGAGACTAAATGGGGTACGGCAGTGTACTGTCAGAGAGACTAAATGGGATGGGGTACAGCAGTGTACTGTCAGAGAGACTAAATGGGGTACGGCAGTGTACTGTCAGAGAGACTAAATGGGGTACGGCAGTGTACTGTCAGAGAGACTAAATGGGGTACGGCAGTGTACTGTCAGAGACTAAATGGGATGGGGTACAGCAGTGTACTGTCAGAGAGACTAAATGGGATGGGGTACAGCAGTGTACTGTCAGAGAGACTAAATGGGGTACAGCAGTGTACTGTCAGAGAGACTAAATGGGATGGGGTACGGCAGTGTACTGTCAGAGAGACTAAATGGGATGGGGTACAGCAGTGTACTGTCAGAGACTAAATGGGGTACGGCAGTGTACTGTCAGAGAGACTAAATGGGGTACGGCAGTGTACTGTCAGAGAGACTAAATGGGGTACAGCAGTGTACTGTCAGAGACTAAATGGGATGGGGTACGGCAGTGTACTGTCAGAGACTAAATGGGATGGGGTACGGCAGTGTACTGTCAGAGAGACTAAATGGGGTACGGCAGTGTACTGTCAGAGAGACTAAATGGGGTACGGCAGTGTACTGTCAGAGAGACTAAATGGGGTACAGCAGTGTACTGTCAGAGAGACTAAATGGGGTACAGCAGTGTACTGTCAGAGAGACTAAATGGGATGGGGTACAGCAGTGTACTGTCAGAGAGACTAAATGGGATGGGGTACGGCAGTGTACTGTCAGAGAGACTAAATGGGGTACAGCAGTGTACTGTCAGAGAGACTAAATGGGGTACGGCAGTGTACTGTCAGAGAGACTAAATGGGGTACGGCAGTGTACTGTCAGAGACTAAATGGGGTACAGCAGTGTACTGTCAGAGAGACTAAATGGGGTACGGCAGTGTACTGTCAGAGAGACTAAATGGGATGGGGTACAGCAGTGTACTGTCAGAGAGACAAATGGGGTACGGCAGTGTACTGTCAGAGAGACTAAATGGGATGGGGTACAGCAGTGTACTGTCAGAGAGACTAAATGGGGTACGGCAGTGTACTGTCAGAGAGACTAAATGGGATGGGGTACGGCAGTGTACTGTCAGAGAGACTAAATGGGGTACGGCAGTGTACTGTCAGAGAGACTAAATGGGATGGGGTACAGCAGTGTACTGTCAGAGAGACTAAATGGGGTACGGCAGTGTACTGTCAGAGAGACTAAATGGGATGGGGTACGGCAGTGTACTGTCAGAGAGACTAAATGGGATGGGGTACGGCAGTGTACTGTCAGAGAGACTAAATGGGATGGGGTACGGCAGTGTACTGTCAGAGAGACTAAATGGGGTACAGCAGTGTACTGTCAGAGAGACTAAATGGGGTACGGCAGTGTACTGTCAGAGAGACTAAATGGGATGGGGTACAGCAGTGTACTGTCAGAGAGACTAAATGGGGTACAGCAGTGTACTGTCAGAGAGACTAAATGGGATGGGGTACGGCAGTGTACTGTCAGAGAGACTAAATGGGGTACGGCAGTGTACTGTCAGAGAGACCAAATGGGATGGGGTACAGCAGTGTACTGTCAGAGAGACTAAATGGGATGGGGTACGGCAGTGTACTGTCAGAGAGACTAAATGGGGTACAGCAGTGTACTGTCAGAGAGACTAAATGGGATGGGGTACGGCAGTGTACTGTCAGAGAGACTAAATGGGATGGGGTACGGCAGTGTACTGTCAGAGAGACTAAATGGGGTACGGCAGTGTACTGTCAGAGAGACCAAATGGGATGGGGTACAGCAGTGTACTGTCAGAGAGACTAAATGGGATGGGGTACAGCAGTGTACTGTCAGAGAGACTAAATGGGGTACAGCAGTGTACTGTCAGAGAGACTAAATGGGATGGGGTACGGCAGTGTACTGTCAGAGAGACTAAATGGGGTACGGCAGTGTACTGTCAGAGAGACTAAATGGGGTACGGCAGTGTACTGTCAGAGAGACTAAATGGGATGGGGTACGGCAGTGTACTGTCAGAGAGACTAAATGGGATGGGGTACGGCAGTGTACTGTCAGAGAGACAAATGGGGTACGGCAGTGTACTGTCAGAGAGACTAAATGGGGTACGGCAGTGTACTGTCAGAGAGACTAAATGGGATGGGGTACAGCAGTGTACTGTCAGAGAGACTAAATGGGATGGGGTACAGCAGTGTACTGTCAGAGAGACTAAATGGGATGGGGTACAGCAGTGTACTGTACATAAACAGTACCATGTCTGTTCTAACAAGGCTAGATGATATATTATGATTCAATCTACCATGCCTGGCCTAACAAGGCTAGATTATATATTATGATTCAATCTACCATGCCTGGCCTAACAAGGCTAGATGATATATTATGATTCAATCTAACATGCCTGGCCTAACAAGGCTAGATGATATATTATGATTCAATCTAACATGCCTGGCCTAACAAGGCTAGATGATATATTATGATTCAATCTAACATGCCTGGCCTAACAAGGCTAGATGATATATTATGATTCAACCTACCACGTCTGGCCTGAGCCTGAACACCAGAGGAACGGCGTAGAGCAGGGCGTTCAGAGTGGAGATCACAGAGGAACTCCAGGATTGACGTACCTCACGGCTTCGAGGGATCCGCTGGATGGTAAACTGACGGGGAGGGAAGTGCTAAAATGAGACGGCTAGCTTAAATATCACAGGTCAATCGTCTCTGATAGCAGAGACAGGTACCACAAGCAATACTGACTATACAGAGAGAAATCTAGCCCAATGGCAAGTAGCCTAGTGATGGGAAGTTTTGTTACACCAAATAAAAAATAAAAAAAGGAGTTGACGCCATCTGGTGGTGAGGATAGGACTTGCACTGAGAACTCGATTTACACTACAGATCAGAATCTCATCTCAATGAGAACTAACAACATAAGATGTTAATTTGAATAGAAGTGGACTTATCATTGCAACTCAAAATGTTGTTATGTAAGACATTCTATTACAGAGAAGAATTCCTATTTCAACGATCGGTAACAATGCTGTAAGAAACAGGGATCCTTAGACCTTCATTTGTCCATGTTTTCCTTATTTTGAAGGGCAGTCGAGGACTGTGTCTGAAATAGGCTACTCAAGAACTATGCTACTTAAATGTGCAAGAGGCTGTAGGCTTACCTGGCCTTTTGAACCAGTGTCTTTCTTTGACTTTTCAAAGGTGCGTATCTTGTCTTCACTCATCTTGTCTGTGTCTGCGATTATATAGTGTCTTGGGCTGTAGGACTGAGAGAGACTCTCCATCAGTCGCAGGATCTCAGTGGTGTGTCCCCCTGAAGAAAAAAAACACAATGAATGCATAGATGTAACGTAGCCTACATGGTCAATAGAAGCAAGCACTAGTATTATCCCCTGGGTCTCCTTTTCCAATGGTGCTCTGTGTTACAATTGCAGCGTGTTCAGATGAATCCGTTAAGGCGGGTTTCGGAGCACTGCAAGATTTCTGTGATTTTCTGAAATAACACACACTCATTCAACCCTCTGTAAATAAGTCAGTTCTTAACGTAAAGACTTAAAACTCAATATTCTATAAGAGCCTACCCCAAGGAGGATATGTGCTCACTTTTAGCTTCCTGTGTCAACCGGAAGTTCCTTAAAATGGTGTCATAGGGGCTGTTTCGAAGGGTTAAAAAGTTCAGATGTTTCCAAAACTTCATATGTGTGATTAAGCAACCCTCATGAACTGTAAATCAGTAATTTCTCCCAACAGATGTCAAAGAAAAAACTCTCACCTCACACACAGCAAGGATGGAGTGACACAGTGCGGGGCTTAAAGATACACAGAGCCTGCAATGGCATTACCATAATCTCTAGGCTGTGCCGAGTTCAACGAGATCCCCCGCTTGACCGTAGCTTGCTCGGTCTGAGCGCAGCGACCGTGAAAAAAAGTAGGCCCATAATGAAGCCTGGCCCTAAATTTCAAGTGCTTTTGGGTGACAGCTAGAGAACCGTTAGAAGCACAATTCGACCTCAGGAACGTTCCTGAGATCCTCTTGATCTGTGCAAGCCTAACCTTGAACGTGTGGAATTAACCCTTAACAGAGAAAAGAACGTGTTTACATCAAACAGTTTGCAATGACTTCTCTCCCCATAGGAATACATTGCCTGCTCCCATAAATTCAACCTGAAGCCTATGTGGGTTATGAATGCCTTATGAACCTGTCTTCGATGACAATCCATCAGACCACTATGATGTCTACCGGTGTCAATTCTAAGCTTCCTGGAGCAAGTGATTAAATTCAGCCTAAAGGTGTTTTGATATACCAAACCTGCAGTTTGTGAAACTCACTGCATTCAACCCTGTGTAGATCAGTCAATTCTTAACATAAAGACTAAACTCAGGATTCTGTAAGAGCAGGTGTGGTGTAAGTTTGTATCAGTTTGGTGTCAGAATGATATCTAATTGACTGATGGACGGTGACTTGCTGGCTGACTTTTGTCCATTTGCAAAATGTTTAAACAGTGATAGACCATCACCAAATTGACATTCTGAAATCAACACCAACGAGCGATGGAGAGAAACCAGAATCACTGCCCGGCCATCCCGAGTTCATCGGGGCCAGTCAATTTCGCATTTCTGCAGTATTTTTGAGCATGTCAAATTCGTGATGCTAAATGCCCATTGAAACATATTGCAAATAGATAGCTGTGCGTCTGGTGACTGGAATGCGTTACCAGGAGCACATTTTTTTAATGTTTTTTTTTTTAATGCCTTTAGGGGGGTGCAAGGGGTCTACGGTTGGGTAGAGAGCACCCCCCCCCCCCCCCCCCGTGCCCATCCAATAGGGGTCATTTTGGACGTTTTTCAAAAATTTTCAAAAAACAACAGAGTCCCATTTCTCCCTCATCATACATGACAAATAGACCATCTAGGTTGATTCATGGCTTAACATAGGGCTATCTATCATTTGGGCAGTATAAATGCCATTTGGACATGGTTCACTGACTTTTGGGTTTGGAAACCGACTTCCTATGATAGTACATGGCAAATGGACATAACACCCTGATTTGGCACTGTCAATACTTTCATATTGCATTTGGACATTTGGCAATGGTTCACTGACTTTTGACTTGGACTTTTGACTTCCTATGAAATTATATCGCAAATGGACAAAACATATGGCTTATGGACACGTAAAAATAAAATACAAATTATGACAATAAATATGACAAAAGTATGTTCATACAGTTCTTATACATGTGTAATTGACCAAAAAAACTAAATAATAAAAAAAAAAAAAACAGTCCAGAAAGCACTTAAAACCTCTTATGGCTAGGGGGCAGTATTTTCACGGCTGGATAAAAAACGTACCCGATTTAATCTGATTATTAGTCCTGCCCAGAAACTAGAATATGCATATAATTATTAGCTTTGGAGAGAAAACACTCCACAGTTTCTGAAACTGTTTGAATGGTGTCTGTGAGTATAACAGAACTCCTATGGCAGGCAAAAACCTGAGATGCTTCTGTTCAGGAAGTACCCTGTCAGACTTTTTATTTTCTTTGTTTGACATCTCTTCCAAAAACTCAGGATCTCTGCTGTTACGTGACACTTCGCACGTCTCCAATGGAGTCTCAGAGCCCGGGAAAAACAGGAATGACGTAATTCAAAGCCCTGGCTGAAACAAAGGAGAGCAAAAGCTAAGTGGTCACTCAGTGGACTAAGCCTAACGCTCGCGACCCGCCCCGCCCCCGGCTTTCGGTTTTTCCCTCAGTATACAGACAGGCAGATTCCCGGTCGGAATATTATGGCTTTTCTACGAGATAAATTGCATAAAAATTGGTTTTAAACAGCGGTTGACATGCTTCGAAGTACGGTAATGGAATATTTAGAATTTTTTTGTCAAATTCTGCGTCATGCTCGTGGCCGAGATTTAGCGTTGGGATAGTGTCTAGAACGCACAAACAAAACGTCTTGATGGAACATAACGATGGATTATTTGGGACCAAACCTACATTTGTTATTGAAGTAGAAGTCCTGGCAGTGTATTCTGACGAAGAACAAGCAAGGTAAGAACATTTTTCTTATAGGAAATGTGATTTTGGTGAAGGCTAAACTGGTTGGGTGTCTAAATAGCTAGCCCTGTGATGCCGGGCTATGTACTTAGATTATTGCAAAATGTGCTTCATCCGAAAAGCTATTTTAAAATCGGACATATCGAGTGCATAGAGGAGTTCTGTATCTATAATTCTTAAAATAATTGTTATGCTTTTTGTGAACGTTTATCGTGAGTAATTTAGTAAAATCACCGGAAGTGTTCGGTGGGAATGCTAGTTCTGAACGTCACATGCTAATGTAAAAAGCTGGTTTTTGATATAAATATGAACTTGATTGAACAGACATGCATGTATTGTATAACATAATGTCCTAGGTGTGTCATCTGATGAAGATCATAAAAGGTTAGTGCTGCATTTAGCTATGGTTTGGGTTTATGTGACATGATATGCTAGCTTGAAAAATGGGTGTCTGATTATTTCTGGCTGGGTACTCTGCTGACATAATCTAATGTTTTGCTTTCGCTGTAAAGCCTTTTTGAAATCGGACAGTGTGGTTAGATAAAGGAGAGTCTTGTCTTTAAATAGCTGTAAAATAGTCATATGTTTGAAAAATGGAAGTTTTCGGATTTTAGAGGAGTTTGTATTTCGCGCCCCGCCCATCATTGGATATTGGAGCAGACGTTCCGCTAGCGGAACGTGTAGATGTAAGAGGTTTTAAGGGGGTGATAATTTTTCAAGTTTTTTTTCAAGTTTTTACTCTTGGGTCTTGACTTGTGTTACATTTGCAACAAGAAAATTTACGGTGGAGCGCGCTCGCCATCTATTGGATTTTTGCTGCGTGACACTTGGCATTTGCCATATGGCATTTCCATTCATTTTTGTCCATTTCAGGGGGGGGGGGGGGGTTCCCTTACACAATGAACAGGTATTAAAGTCTTAAAGGGACCTAATTAACCAGGATGTCCAGCTGTAATATATATCCTGAAAGAATGAGCAGCACTATAACTAAAAGCAGTTTGGCCCAAAACAGAGGAGACATATTGTATCACCATAATCTAGGACTAGCAGGAGTGTCGCCTGTACAATCTTCTTCCTGTTGTCAAAAGTCAAACAGGACTATTCTAAATACGACACCAAGCTTAATCCTCCGTGTTTTAGTTAGTTTATCTATATGCGTTTTAAATTACAATGTATCATCAATCAATTTGTGCTCCACTCAAGCTAGCCTACAGGCTACATTATGCAAGTCAGTGGGGTCGATACTATGAGACTTGGATAACAAACGTTGTTTTAATGTTTCGTATGGCATCTAAAGCATGCTGCAGTTCACAAATGGCGAGTTTTACAGAGAGAGCACTAACTTAGGGAACAAAACACTATCATCCGTATAAAAGGTGCAATTTACAATTCCTCACAGAAAAGCCAATAGTGTTTCTAAAGAAAGTAAAAACGTGATATTTTGACATAAAACACTGACTGCGCATTATAATGTTACAGCCTAAACAAAAGACATGTAGCTTTAGAAGAGCTTTATGCTGATCTCTCTTCCTCAGTTTATCCGCCATATCATGTTTGTTATTGGTGACGTCAGCCCTAATAGCTAGGTTACCTAGTTACCGTAAAAACGCGATTATTTGTTACAACTCTGTAGTTTAATAACTAGCATAAAAAGGCAGCAAGAAATGCCAATTCAGTGTAAAGTAAAGAGTAAAGCCTAGTAATTGATAAATATTCATAAATGCCCAAAAAGCAAAGGATTGTCTCGGACGCTTCAGTACCTGCTGCTAGCTTAGCCAGCTAGCTAACGTTACTTTTAAAATGATGATACCTGATCCTGCAACGACAAGCACGCAGACGGGACCTTTCTCTCCAGGTTTACATTTTGATCCAGAACGAATCACAATCAGAAGACGCACTATAACACAAATCACTGTAAAACAAAGTCCTGTTAATAGTGCTAACAACACTGCCATGATTGCTACTACGGACACTCGTTTGGACCAGTTGGAGCGGAGCGCAAAAGCGTTATTTATGTACAGTTTCCTGGAAACGGTCTAAGCAACAATATAATGTATGTCAACGGGGAAAACCAAACTGCTGAGATTGATTTTGATTAAGCTTCAACCATTAATCAAGTATGGTTTTTTTTGGCTTTGTTTAGTTTATTCAACAAAACAAGTCAGCGTCATCAATATGTCTAGCAAGGATCCAGACCACAAAATGCAACATCCCCTGGCATGTAGCTTCAATCATTGTATTTGATGGCCATACTGTCATGTCATAACCTGTCAATATAATCATCTCAATAATAACAGTTTCTACTACATTGAACCAGAACATGCAGGAAGGACGGCTATGGGGATAAATCTTCCCAGAAGCCTATTTTAATAGGCCAGGTGGATTGTCTTGGGGAGCCGATGCAACCCCAAATCTCAAGCAATATTAGCCTATTTATTGCTTGAGCGTGGGTCAGCCCAAAACTGTGTCACCAATCAGGCCCCCGAGGACTGTAATTTCCCACCCCTCCAGTCTAAACCACCTGGTAGGCCATACGTCACCCCCCTTTAACACCATCTGAGTCACAGGACCAATGTGACTGACAGGGTTCTAACCATGGTCTTTTCAGCAACACCAAATATTGTCACTGTTGATCAGGGAGACAAATTGATATTAGCAAATTCACATATATTTCATTTAACGCGTGTGTGTGTGTTGGGAGGGAGGGGGTGTATGTGAATAAGCCTATCTCTTTAAGAATGTAGCTGTACTTCGATCCCATATGATAGAGTGCCCTGCCCTACTGTAACGTCCCCATCATTTCCATAAACGAGCGTCAGTTTCGCTGCATCACACACCGCTGTCAATTTGCGCGTTATGTGGGGTGGATTTATCATTCAGTGCAATGCAGTTTAGAGCCACGGTTCCCGTTTGCACGGTAAAATCCGACTTGTATGCTCCGAGAGAGCTATATTAAAAGTACTAAACATAACACGGCATCTGACAGAATTTGCCATGCCGTCGCACCATCACAAACCAGTTGAGTTCGGAACAGAGATCTAAATGGAAGCTTGAAGAAAGGTAAATCTGACTGTTCATGTGTGTCTCTTAGGCTGTTCGTTTATGATTTTGAACCATACGCTATGTTACAATTACAGTAAAGGGAATGCCGTTCGTGCAATGCAACGTGGGCTGGTCCGTGCATGTTGTTTTTTAAATTGGTTGAAATTATCCGAATGAAAATGATAAAGGAATACATTGACTGAATTATCTTTGATTGTAAACGCATCTACCACGATGTAACTGCATAGTTTCAATGTTACAAGTTATGTCCCACCGATTCTGCGATTGATATGCTACATTACAAATACTGTATATATGTATATACACACATGCGCAGGGTTTGTTTCATTGGTTCATTTCATATTGTAGGCTACACATTTGCAGCATAGGCCTACATATTTTTTTCTTCATTTAACCTTTATTTAACTAGGCAAGTCAGTTAAGAACAAATTCTTATTTACAATGACGGCCTACACCGAACGAAGCCAATTTTGCGCCGCCCTATGGGACTCTCAATCACGGCCGGTTGTGATACAGCATGGATTCGAACCAGGGTCTCTGCAGTGACGCCTCTAACACTGAGATGCAGTGCCTTAAGACAGCTGCGCCAGTCGGAAGCCATAAAGAGAAAAACATTTAAGTAGACATGACAATTAGATGAATGAACAAAACAAAGACATTTGATGTTGATTAATAAACCAGCTCGGAGACTTCCTTCACAACGGAGTGTGTCCGTTTATGACAGCGACTGGTGCTTCTAACAACCCACTGGAGCTAGATGATTTGATGATAGGGATGCTAGATGATGCAGTTGGTTTGCTGGCCCTGATGTTGTCCTCAGCCTCTCAGTATCCTCTCTGTAATGCCAGGTCGGGTGATGCATGCAAGCAAAAGCCCAGATTGTTGAACAGATATTCGAGCAGGGGTTGGCAATTCCAGTCCTCCCGGGTCTGATTTGGTGTCACGGTTTCGCCCCAGCTAACACAGACTCCAATAATCACCTAATCATTATCTTCAGTTTAGAATGCAATTTGATTAATCAGCTGTGTTTTGCCATACGTGTTTAATGCTTTTTGACCTGTCCCCAAATGAATATAGTTGGTTAAGAGTTAGTTTTGATATTTCAATCTGCGTGGTCTGATCACGTCTGGTGTGGGTGGACAAAATCAACATGCGGGCACACGCTTGCATTGTAATGATTTTTTTTTTTTACACATACATGTCATTCAGTCATTGCGTCCACACTGCTCGCACGCATCAATGAGCTTCTGTGTAACCAGGCGCTAACATGCTGACCAGACTGCACATGTGCCTGCACTGACTTTACAGTCAATAATACAGTAGAAAAAATACAAATCTATATACAGTGAGTGCAAATGAGGTAAGATAAGGGAGGTAAGGCAATAAATAGGCCATAGTGGCGAAGTAATTACAATATAGCAATTAGACATTGGAATGGTAGATGTGCAGAAGATGAATGTTCAAGTAGAGATACTGGGGTGCAAAGGTTCAAGATAAATAAATAAATAAATACAGTATGGGGATGAGGTAGGTAGATAGATGGGCTGTTTACAGATGAGCTATGTACAGGTGCAGTGATCTGTGAGCTGCTCTGACAGCTGGTGCTTAAAGCTAGTGAGGGAGATGGGAATCTCCAGCTTCAGAGATTTTTGCAGTTCGTTCCAGTCATTGGCAGCAGAGAACTGGAAGGAAAGGCGGCCAAAGGAGGAATTGGCTTTGGGGGTGACCAGTGAGATATACCTGCTGGAGCGCGTGCTACAGGTGGGTGTTGCTATGGTGACAAGTGAGCTGAGATAAGGGGGGACTTTACCTAGCAAATACTTATAGATGACCTGGAGCCAGTGGGTTTGGCGACAAATATGAAGCGAGGGCCAGCCAACGAGAGCGTACAGGTCGCAGTGGTGGGTAATATATGGGGCTTTGGTGACAAAATGGATGGCACTGTGATAGACTGCATCCAATTTGTTGAGTAGAGTGTTGGAGGCTATTTTATAGATGACATCGCTGAAGTCAAGGATCGGTAGGATAGTCAGTTTAACGAGGGTATGTTTGGCAGCATGAGTGAAGGATGCTTTGTTGCGATATAGGAAGCCGATTCTAGATTTAATTTTGGATTGGAGATGCTTAATGTGAGTCTGGAAGGTTTACAGTCTAACCAGACACCTAGGTATTTGTAGTTGTCCACATACTCTAAGTCAGAACCGTCCAGAGTAGTGATGCTGGGTGGGTGGGCAGGTGTGGGCAGCGATCGGTTGAAGAGCATGCATTTAGTTTTACTTGCATTTAAGAGCAGTTGGAGGCCACGGAAGGAGAGTTGTATGGCATTGAAGCTCATCTGGAGGTTAGTTAACACAGTGTCCAAAGAAATTGCTAGGTTACTTGTAGTATTACAGAGAAGCAACAACAAATAAATACACACACCACATACACACACACACACACACATACTAACTCTCCCAGGATGACCCAACATGTTTTCAAAGACTCCAGCCACAAGTCATAAACTGTTCTCTCTGCTACTGCACGGCAAGCGGTACTGATGCACCAAGTGTAGAACCAACAGGACCCTGAACAGCTTCTACCCCCAAGCCATGAGACTGCTAAATAGTTAGTCCTTGCCTCGATTCGGCAGTCTAGTCCAGATCATCATGGCATTTGTAGTTCTTTAAGATTAGCCACATTAGCAGCTAATTAGCGTTTCATTTGGGGGGGAGTAAATACAGGCAAATATATTGATAAAAGTAATCTTGTCCTAGAGAGATTTACACGGTTATCAAAACGTCACGCCAGGGTAAGCCTACATGAAACACAGCTTTTATTCGAAGTGTTTCTAAAATTCGCTATGGGAAAAATGAACGGTGGAAAATGATTGGAACCATTTCCCTATTTGACCGCTAGGTATTATGGGTATTATGACACCTCCACTGTGGAGATGGATTATCTATCCTGTAGCCTAGTTACTTTATTCCTAGTTATATTTGCATATCTACCTCAATTATCTCGTACCCCTGCACATCGACTCAGTACTGGTACCCCGTGTTTATAGCCAAGTTATCGTTACTCATTTTGTATTTATTATGACTTTTATTATTTTGTGTTATTACCTTTATATTATTTCTCTATTTTCTTTCTCTGCGTTGTTGGGAAGTTAGCCTTTCACCTGTTAGTTTACACCTGGTGTTTACGAAGCATGTGACAAATACAACTTCATTTGATGACTCCACCCTTCAGGACCTTTTGATTGTAAACCACAGTGATTGAACTAGCTCACTGGGAGAGTCATCAGAAGCTACAGCAGATGCCCTTTGTGATTGCGTGCGTGCGTTCATTGCTTTCTGCGCTGCGGAAGCTATGCTGATGCGTGTATCTCTGAGTGGCAGGATCTGTCTGTTTTATTGCCACACATCAGTGCTGTGGCTGAGACAGGCTCTCTCCTGGGCCATAGCCCTAACACTGCTGCTGCTGCTGGATAAAGGCTTTACAGCTGAGGCTGGGGGCTGAACCTGCAGTACACAATAATAGTCCCTTGCACAGGGGGGATTCGCAGTGTAAAAGCCGAGTAGCCTATCGACTGGTACAGGCAGTAATAATACACGAGTGTAAATGTTGTTACCTGAAGTGACAGAAACATATTTGGAAAGCAGAACTAACATGCTTACTAGCTGCATTTTACTGCGGGAATGGTTACTGGCGGAATTCATGTGGCAACATAGTACAGTAGGAAGTCAGGAATTGATGTTCTAGGGTGTCCAATCGCAGTAGTATCAGGAATTGATGTTCTAGGGTGTCCAATCGCAGTAGCATCAGGAATTGATGTTCTAGGGTGTCCAATGGCAGTAGCATCAGGAATTGATGTTCTAGGGTGTCCAATCGCAGCAGCATCAGGAATTGATGTTCTAGGATGTCCAATCGCAGCCGCATCAGGAATTGATGTTCTAGGGTGTCCAATCGCAGTAGCATCAGGAATTGATGTTCTAGGGTGTCCAATGGCAGTACCATCAGGAATTGATGTTCTAGGGTATCCAATCGCAGCAACATCAGGAATTGATGTTCTAGGGTGTCCAATCGCAGCAGCATCAGGAATTGATGTTCTAGGGTGTCCAATCGCAGTAGCATCAGGAATTGCTGTTCTAGGGTGTCCAATCGCAGTAGCAACCACGATAATCTCCAGCTGTTCGGGTTCTCCTCTGCATAGAGACTGCACTGTGTAAGTGGTGTCTGCTGAGCTGGCTCTTGTTGGAGCCAAAGGCCTATCTGTACGGATCAGCGCCTTCTACGCTGCACAGTTCAGAAAGGAAGATTCTGCAGCAGAAGGAGCCTATCTCTATGGATACTTCCTGTAGAACTCCAGGGATCACTGTTGTGTGCTACAGTTTGCCTTCTAGTCTGCTGACATCGTCACAAGCTCAATGGAAACCAAGAGTTTTGTTTGATGCATAGGGCCTATATGGGCAGATGGAATTAAACGTATGCCCCAGTTACACCTGCCAACTAGGGTTACCTAAAAGAGCTCAACTATCAGGCTATGCCAGTTGCTGTTTAATGAGGGGAACCATTTCAACCAGTACAAGACAGGTGGTGACGGGGACCATCTCAACCAGTACAAGACAGGTGGTGACGGGGACCATCTCAACCAGTACAAGACAGGTGGTGACGGGGACCAGCTCAACCAGTACAAGACAGGTGGTGACATGGACCATCTCAACCAGTACAAGACAGGTGGTGACATGGACCATCTCAACCAGTACAAGACAGGTGGTGACATGGACCATCTCAACCAGTACAAGACAGGTGGTGACGGGGACCATCTCAACCAGACCATCTCAACCAGTACAAGACAGGTGGTGACATGGACCATCTCAACCAGTACAAGACAGGTGGTGACATGGACCATCTCAACCAGTACAAGACAGGTGGTGACGGGGACCATCTCAACCAGTACAAGACAGGTGGTGACGGGGACCAGCTCAACCAGTACAAGACAGGTGGTGACATGGACCATCTCAACCAGTACAAGACAGGTGGTGACGGGGACCAGCTCAACCAGTACAAGACAGGTGGTGACATGGACCATCTCAACCAGTACAAGACAGGTGGTGACATGGACCATCTCAACCAGTACAAGACAGGTGGTGACGGGGACCAGCTCAACCAGTACAAGACAGGTGGTGACAGGCCACCTATTGAATCATGAGCAATACAATGGACCAGGCAAAACTATCAAAAATATACAATTGTATTACAATAAACTTATTTCAGTTACAGGTTAAAAAACAACTGGCAATCTTCTTTCTTCAAGCAAGTATCGCAACAATACATACCCAGATGGTGTCTTCTGCTCTACTCAGGCAATAATACATACCTAGGACTTGAAATCATGTACTGTCACTTTAAGACCATCAAATGACATTGCATATCATAGTATCATCATGACAAATCTACCTGACGAAGCCACCATCACCCAGAGCATGGGGAGGGGCCAAGTGACAAGAACTACAGAAGAACAAACGATAGCCGACTACCCTAAAGTCCAGCCTATGACATGCCCACCATATCTGTACAGGCCTTTTAATATTTAGCCTACCCTGTGTTTATAGCCTAACACATTGTGCAGATCAGCAATGATCTACTCCAGCGTCTCTGGCGTAATACCTTGGCGCCATGTTCTAGGTGAACTCTTTTGTTGATTATTTGCCTGCACCCTGTCCCTGGCAATACTATCAGCATTGCCACAAACACTTTATTATCCACAGCGCTTCCTCTGTTTGTGTCAGTGTGCCTCTTTCAATCCATCAAACTTCATTAATAGATGCCTTTCAAAGTGCTTAACAAATGAAATAATTACAGGGTGAATTGTGACCCGCTGTTGGCACCTCAGCATAAAGCACCTAGTTTCTCCACTCCCCTAGTTCAGCCTAAAGCACCTAGCTTCTCCACTCCCCTAGTTCAGCCTAAAGCACCTAGCTTCTCCACTCCCCTAGTTCAGCCTAAAGCACCTAGTTTCTCCACTCCCCTAGTTCAGCCTAAAGCACCTAGTTTCTCCACTCCCCTAGTTCAGCCTAAAGCACCTAGCTTCTCCACACCCCTAGTTCAGCCTAAAGCACCTAGCTTCTCCACTCCCCTAGTTCAGCCTAAAGCACCTAGTTTCTCCACTCCCCTAGTTCAGCCAAGCCAAACATTCACTGACTTGGTTGAGTTTTCACTGACTGACACACGTTCACAACCTAACCCCAGTATACTGCCTGTCTGGTGTCTACGTAGGCAGTTCCTGTACCTAACCCCAGTATACTGCCTGTCTGGTGTCTACGTAGGCAGTTCCTGTACCTAACCCCAGTATACTGCCTGTCTGGTGTCTACGTAGGCAGTTCCTGTACCTAACCCCAGTATACTGCCTGTCTGGTGTCTACGTAGGCAGTTCCTGTACCTAACCCCAGTATACTGCCTGTCTGGTGTCTACGTAGGCAGTTCCTGACCCTAACCCCAGTATACTGCCTGTCTGGTGTCTACGTAGGCAGTTCCTGTACCTAACCCCAGTATACTGCCTGTCTGGTGTCTACGTAGGCAGTTCCTGACCCTAACCCCAGTATACTGCCTGTCTGGTGTCTACGTAGGCAGTTCCTGACCCTAACCCCAGTATACTGCCTGTCTGGTGTCTACGTAGGCAGTTCCTGACCCTAACCCCAGTATACTGCCTGTCTGGTGTCTACGTAGGCAGTTCCTGTACCTAACCCCAGTATACTGCCTGTCTGGTGTCTACGTAGGCAGTTCCTGACCCTAACCCCAGTATACTGCCTGTCTGGTGTCTACGTAGGCAGTTCCTGACCCTAACCCCAGAATACTGCCTGTCTGGTGTCTACGTAGGCAGTTCCTGACCCTAACCCCAGTATACTGCCTGTCTGGTGTCTACGTAGGCAGTTCCTGACCCTAACCCCAGTATACTGCCTGTCTGGTGTCTACGTAGGCAGTTCCTGTACCTAACCCCAGTATACTGCCTGTCTGGTGTCTACGTAGGCAGTTCCTGACCCTAACCCCAGTATACTGCCTGTCTGGTGTCTACGTAGGCAGTTCCTGTACCTAACCCCAGTATACTGCCTGTCTGGTGTCTACGTAGGCAGTTCCTGTACCTAACCCCAGTATACTGCCTGTCTACCTATAATTATCCACAGTAGTTTTTTTAACTACATGTTATTGTCTCAATGTAACTTAAATGTATTTAGTTGAATCTATCTGACCTTTCATTCAGCTCATATCCTCATTCTTTCTCTCTCTCTCTCTCTCTCTCCCCTGCCCTCCCTCTCTCTCCCCTGCCCTCCCTCTCTCTCCCCTGCCCTCCCTCCCTCTCTCTCCCCTGCCCTCCCTCCCTCTCTCTCCCCTGCCCTCCCTCTCTCTCTCCCTCTCTCCCTCTCTCCCTCTCTCTCCCCTCCACCCTCTCTGCCTTGGGCCACTTCTTTACTTAATATATACCAACGACCTTCCTTATGCCTTATCTGAAACGCAAACTACCATATTTGCAGATGACACTACAATTTATACAGCAAGACAATCAGTTCAACAGGTACAGCAAGCTCCAGAAGGAGATTTGGAAAATATTAGGAAGTGGGTTTGCCGGAACAAACTTATTTTAAACACCAAGAAAACCAAGGTTAGGTTGGTCTGTTCCACCAGGAAAAGTCCAACACATCATGGGATACAATTAAGTATGGGGGGAAATACAAATTGAGGAAGTGGCAGAAACCAAACTACTAGGAGTGCAGCTAGACAGCTGCTTATCATGGTCGTCTCAAATAAATCATCTACAATGTACAACTGCATGCATGATCAGAAGGATAGATAAATATTTACCGGGAAAGATTCTTAAGCAAATAACACAAGCATTCATTGAGAGTCAGGTGGACTACTGTTCTGTGGTCTGGGAAAATGCAACAGCAAGTGACATTAGGAGGCTGCAGAATGCACAGAACAAAGCAGCAAGGATTGTTTTATGGTGGAGATATGGTTCTTCTGTTGTAGTCACACACACAATGTTCTTGGTTGGTCAGCAGTCAACAAGATAATTGAAAAAAACATGCTGATTTTATTTCATAATATACATAATTTCAAACGGCCAAACTCTATTTACAACGGTATTCAGTTGGTAAGAGACTGTCACGTCCTGGCCAGTATAAGGGTTAATTAGTATTGTAGTTTGGTCAGGACGTGGCAGAGGGTATTTGTTTTATGTGGTTCAGGGTGGTGTGTTTGGTTAAAGGGTGTTTGATTTAGTATTTCCGGGTTTTTGGTTGATGGTCTATGTTTATGTATTTCTATGTGTAGTCTGGTGAGTGTGTTTCTATGTTTGGTTAATTGGGGTTGGGACTCTCAGTTGAAGGCAGGTGTTGTCTATCTGCCTTTGATTGAGAGTCCCATATAGTAGGGTGTGTTTGTTATTCGTGGGTGATTGTTCTGTGTTTAGCCTTGTGCCTTACCAGACTGTTTTTTTGTCGATCGTATTTCGGTTTGTTATTTTGGTGTTCATTTTGATACTTAATAAAAGTCAAGATGAGCCTGCACATACCCGCTGCGTTTTGGTCCTCCTTCACCGACGACAACCGTGACAGAGACAGACATTTAGTCAATACTAGGAATAGATTGTCCACCATCTATGTAATATCCAGACAGAAAAGAGAAATAGGCAAAATAAAGAGCAATAAAGAAATTTAATCATTTATCTGAGCAAACCAGAAACCTTTCATTATATAAATTCAAACAATACTTTAAAACCATTTAAATATAATACATAGGGAAGTTGTGCTGGACTATGGTAGATGAAGAATCAATCTATCGTTTTAGACTGTTAGAGTATTTATCTGGTCAATATGTCAGTGTATTATGTCTGTCTGTAACAGTGTGTTATGTGAAAATGTGATGGTATTATAAATTGTGTTTTAATGTTGAAGGACTCTTGGAAGATTAGTCCAAATTAGGACTAAAAGAGATCATAAAATCTCTCTTCTCTCTCTCTTCTCTCTCACTTCTCCCTCTCTCTTCTCTCTCTCTTCCTCTCTCTCACTTCTCCCTCTCTCTTCTCTCTCTCTTCTCCCTCTCTCTTCTCCCTCTCTTCCTCTCTCTTCCTCTCTCTTCCTCTCTCTCCAGTGGGGTTAGGCGGCCATGGACCTGTTCAGCCAGCTGATCCTAGTCATCTTGGTCACCAGTTTCCTCTCCTTCCAGTGGCTCTTCCACCGGGTCAGTCCCTGGGTCTCTCCCCGCGCCAGTCCTGGCTTCC
This sequence comes from Salmo trutta, assembly GCF_901001165.1. Taxonomy (NCBI): domain Eukaryota; kingdom Metazoa; phylum Chordata; class Actinopteri; order Salmoniformes; family Salmonidae; genus Salmo; species Salmo trutta. The sequence continues at coordinate 6,128,783 of NC_042962.1, read as the reverse complement.
TACGCCTGGCAGACCAGCAGAAAGTGGAATGGAACTCAAGGTACATTGGCTACTGGCTGCAACACTGATATCATATGATCGTCCTTTGTGTGTCACTACATACATGATCATTTCGACAGTCTGCTATAAATCTGTTATTGTTGTTCATGTGTCAATGCCTCAAGTCACCCAGATGGTCAGGTCAGTACACAGGTCAATACTCAGGTCAATACACAGGTAATTTACACAGGTCAATACTCAGGTCAATACTCAGGTCATTACACAGGTCAATACACAGGTCAATACTCAGGTCAATACACAGGTCAATACTCAGGTCAGTACACAAGTCAATACACAGGTCAATACTCAGGTCAATACTCAGGTCAATACTCAGGTCAATACTCAGGTCATTACTCAGGTCAATACACAGGTCAATACACAGGTCAATACACAGGTCAATACTCAGGTCAATACTCAGGTCATTACTCAGGTCAATACACAGGTCAATACTCAGGTCATTTACACAGGTCATTTACACAGGTCATTACTCAGGTCATTACACAGGTCATTTACACAGGTCATTTACACAGGTCAATACACAGGTCAATACACAGGTCATTACACAGGTCAATACACAGGTCATTACTCAGGTCAATACACAGGTAATTTACACAATGTGGCTCCTTATCTGGGGCGGCTGGTATCCTAGTGGTTAGAGCGTTGGACCAGTAACCGTAAGGTTGCAAGATCAAATCCCAGAGCTGACAAGATAAAAATCTGTCGTTCTGCCCCTGAACAAGGCACTCTTCCTAGGCCGTTATTGAAAATAAGAATTTGTTCTTGACTGACTAGTTAAATCAAATAAATCGCACCAGATGCTCTTATCAAAACATCTGCCGTGAACACTATTATTGCATCATGTATTCCAAGAATGTTCCATGACTCATAACCATCATGTTGTCATGACCACCCCACACATTCTCAGTTATTACAACCGTCCATGTATTATATATTGACTTACTATTGACTATTGACTTGACTATTGACTTACTATTGACTTACTATTGACTTGTCTATTGACTTACTATTGTATTGTCTATTGACTATTGACTTACTATTGACTATTGACTTGACTATTGACTATTGACTTGACTATTGACTTGACTATTGACTTGACTATTGACTATTGACTTGACTATTGACTTGTCTATTGACTATTGACTTGACTATTGACTTGACTATTGACTTGACTATTGACTATTGACTTGACTATTGACTTGACTATTGACTTGTCTATTGACTATTGACTTGACTATTGACTTGACTATTGACTTACTATTGACTTACTATTGACTTACTATTTACTTGACTATTGACTTGTCTATTGACTTGACTATTGACTTACTATTTACTTACTATTGACTTGACTATTGACTTGACTGTCTGCAAAGGCACAGATGTTTTGAAGATTACAGATGACCCTCAGATGACCCTGTCTGTGAAGGTTCTGTAGTTGTCTGGTCTTGGTCTGGCCCGTGCCAATGGCCAGGGGGAGAGATGAACAGACTGGCAGACAGACTGGCAGACAGATAGCAGAGAGACAGACTCTCTGCTATCTGACTGACTGTCTCTCTGCTATCTGACTGACTGTCTCTGATATCTGTCTGACTGACTCTGATATCTGACTGACTGTCTCACTGCCTGACTCTCCTCTATGCCAGATTCTCTGCTCTGCTCTGCTGTCTGCCAGACTCTCTGCTATCTGACTGACTCTATCTATCTGACTGACTGACTGACTCTGATATCTGACTGACTGACTCTAATATCGGACTGCCTGATTCTCTGATATCGGACTGCCTGATTCTCTGATATCGGACTGCCTGATTCTCTGAAATCGGACTGCCTGATTCTCTGAAATCGGACTGCCTGATTCTCTGATATCGGACTGCCTGATTCTCTGATATCGGACTGCCTGATTCTCTGATATCGGACTGCCTGATTCTCTGATATCTGTCTGACTGCCTGATTCTCTGATATCGGACTGCCTGATTCTCTAATATCTGTCTGACTGACTGACCCCTGAACAGCGTTTCATCTCATTGGGCTGAATCTGTCTGCTGGTGGCCGTGTAACCAGAGAGTTAATTCACCCTGCGCCGTCCTGCGCTCTGCACAGGAACGCTTAATCTGCATCACCTATTACAAAGTCTTTTATCACATATTTGACAAGGTGTGTGTGTGTTTTATCACAGATTTAACAAGGTGTGTGTGTGTGTGTGTGTGTGTGTGTGTGTGTGTTTCATCACAGATTTAACAAGGTGTGTGTGTGTGTTTCATCACAGATTTGACAAGGTGCGTGTGTGTGTGTGTGTGTGTGTGTGTGTGTGTGTGTTTTATCACAGATTTGACAAGGTGTGTGTGTGTGTGTGTTTCATCACAGATTTGACACGGTGTGTGTGTGTGTGTGTGTGTGTTTCATCACAGATTTGACACGGTGTGTGTGTGTGTGTGTTTCATCACAGATTTAACAAGGTGTGTGTGTGTGTTTCATCACAGATTTGACAGGTGTGTGTGTGTGTGTGTGTTTCATCACAGATTTGACAAGGTGTGTGTGTTTTATCACAGATTTGACAAGGTGTGTATGTTTGTGTGTGTGTGTGTGTGTGTGTGTGTGTGTTTCATCACAGATTTGACAAGGTGTGTGTGTGTGTGTGTGTGTGTGTGTGTGTGTGTGTGTGTGTGTGTATGTGTGTGTGTTTTTATCACAGATTTAACAAGGTGTGTGGGTGTGTGTGTCATCACAGATTTCACAAGGTGTGTGTGTGTGTGTGTGTGTTTCATCACAGATTTGACAAGGTGTGTGTGTTTTATCACAGATTTGACAAGGTGTGTGTGTTTCATCACAGATTTGACAAGGTGTGTGTGTTTTATCACAGATTTGACAAGGTGTGTGTGTGTGTGTGTTTTATCACAGATTTGACAAGGTGTGTGTGTGTGTGTGTTTTATCACAGATTTAACAAGGTGTGTGTGTGTGTGTGTGTGTGTGTGTGTTTGTTTTATCACAGATTTGACAAGGTTTCTGTGTGTTTTAGGACGGTGTCCACACTTCATGCCCTGGTGGTGGGGTTCTTTTGCCTCTACATCCTGCTGTTTGACGACGCCGTCAATGAAGACCCTGTCTGGTGAGGACTCTGTTGCTTTGTTGTAGTGTGTGATGGTAGCACGGTGTTGTGTACATATCGTTACTGTATGTTGTATAGAACCGTGTTGTAATGTGTTGAATGTTTTTCCCGTCTTTTTCTGCCAACAGGGGAGATCCCACACTTGTGAAGATAAATGTTGGCATGACAACAGGCTACCTCATATCTGGTGAGATCTCACTGACACACTTTGGTCGCATACACACTTTCACCGTTCCTCGTTCACTACAGACCATCTTTCACCGTTCCTCGTTCACTACAGACCATCTTTCACCGTTCCTCGTTCACTACAGGCCGTCTCAATGTTCCTCGTTCACTACAGACCATCTTTCACCGTTCCTCGTTCACTACAGACCATCTTTCACCGTTCCTCGTTCACTACAGGCCATCTTTCACCTTTCCTCGTTCACTACAGGCCATCTTTCACCGTTCCTCGTTCACTACAGGCCGTCTTTCACCGTTCCTCGTTCACTACATGCCGTCTCAATGTTCCTCGTTCTCTACAGGCCGTCTTTCACCGTTCCTCGTTCGCTACAGGCCGTCTTTCACCGTTCCTCGTTCGCTACAGGCCGTCTTTCACCGTTCCTCGTTCACTACAGGCCGTCTTTCACCGTTCCTCGTTCACCACATGCCGTCTCAACGTTCCTCGTTCGCTACAGGCCGTCTTTCACCGTTCCTCATTCGCTACAGGCCGTCTTTCACCGTTCCTCATTCGCTACAGGCCGTCTCAATGTTCCTTGTTCACTACAGGCCATCTCAATGTTCCTCGTTCACTACAGGCCGTCTTTCACCATTCCTCGTTCACTACAGGCCGTCTTTCACCGTTCCTCGTTCACTACAGGCCGTCTTTCACCATTCCTCGTTCACTACAGGCCGTCTCAATGTTCCTCGTTCACTACAGGCCGTCTTTCACCGTTCCTCGTTCGCTACAGGCCGTCTTTCACCGTTCCTCGTTCCTCGTTCGCTACAGGCCGTCTTTCACTGTTCCTCGTTCGCTACAGGCCATCTTTCACCGTTCCTCGTTCCTCGTTCGCTACAGGCCGTCTTTCACCGTTCCTCGTTCCTCGTTCGCTACAGGCCGTCTTTCACCGTTCCTCGTTCACTACAGGCCGTCTCAATGTTCCTTGTTCACTACAGGCCGTCTTTCACCGTTCCTCATTCACTACAGGCCGTCTCAATGTTCCTCGTTCACTACAGGCCGTCTCAATGTTCCTCGTTCACTACAGGCCGTCTTTCACCGTTCCTCATTCACTACAGGCCGTCTCAATGTTCCTCGTTCACTACAGGCCGTCTCAATGTTCCTCGTTCACTACAGGCCGTCTCAATGTTCCTCGTTCACTACAGGCCGTCTCAATGTTCCTCGTTCGCTACAGGCCGTCTTTCACCGTTCCTCGTTCGCTACAGGCCGTCTTTCACCGTTCCTCGTTCGCTACAGGCCGTCTCAATGTTCCTCGTTCGCTACAGGCCATCTTTCACCGTTCCTCGTTCGCTACAGGCCGTCTCAATGTTCCTCGTTCGCTACAGGCCATCTTTCACCGTTCCTCGTTCGCTACAGGCCGTCTCAATGTTCCTCGTTCGCTACAGGCCATCTTTCACCGTTCCTCGTTCGCTACAGGCCGTCTCAATGTTCCTCGTTCGCTACAGGCCATCTTTCACCGTTCCTCGTTCGCTACAGGCCGTCTCAATGTTCCTCGTTCGCTACAGGCCATCTTTCACCGTTCCTCGTTCGCTACAGGCCGTCTCAATGTTCCTCGTTCGCTACAGGCCATCTTTCACCGTTCCTCGTTCGCTACAGGCCGTCTCAATGTTCCTCGTTCGCTACAGGCCATCTTTCACCGTTCCTCGTTCGCTACAGGCCGTCTCAATGTTCCTCGTTCGCTACAGGCCGTCTCAATGTTCCTCGTTCGCTACAGGCCGTCTCAATGTTCCTCGTTCGCTACAGGCCGTCTCAATGTTCCTCGTTCGCTACAGGCCATCTTTCACCGTTCCTCGTTCGCTACAGGCCGTCTCAATGTTCCTCGTTCGCTACAGGCCATCTTTCACCGTTCCTCGTTCGCTACAGGCCGTCTCAATGTTCCTCGTTCGCTACAGGCCATCTTTCACCGTTCCTCGTTCGCTACAGGCCGTCTCAATGTTCCTCGTTCGCTACAGGCCATCTTTCACCGTTCCTCGTTCGCTACAGGCCATCTTTCACCGTTCCTCGTTCGCTACAGGCCATCTTTCACCGTTCCTCGTTCGCTACAGGCCGTCTTTCACCGTTCCTCGTTCGCTACAGGCCGTCTCAATGTTCCTCGTTCGCTACAGGCCATCTTTCACCGTTCCTCGTTCGCTACAGGCCGTCTCAATGTTCCTCGTTCGCTACAGGCCATCTTTCACCGTTCCTCGTTCGCTACAGGCCGTCTCAATGTTCCTCGTTAGCTACAGGCCGTCTCAATGTTCCTCGTTCGCTACAGGCCGTCTCAATGTTCCTCGTTCGCTACAGGCCGTCTCAATGTTCCTCGTTCGCTACAGGCCGTCTCAATGTTCCTCGTTCGCTACAGGCCATCTTTCACCGTTCCTCGTTCGCTACAGGCCGTCTCAATGTTCCTCGTTCGCTACAGGCCATCTTTCACCGTTCCTCGTTCGCTACAGGCCGTCTCAATGTTCCTCGTTAGCTACAGGCCGTCTCAATGTTCCTCGTTCGCTACAGGCCGTCTCAATGTTCCTCGTTCGCTACAGGCCGTCTCAATGTTCCTCGTTCGCTACAGGCCGTCTCAATGTTCCTCGTTCGCTACAGGCCGTCTCAATGTTCCTCGTTCGCTACAGGCCATCTTTCACCGTTCCTCGTTCGCTACAGGCCGTCTCAATGTTCCTCGTTCGCTACAGGCCATCTTTCACCGTTCCTCGTTCGCTACAGGCCGTCTCAATGTTCCTCGTTCGCTACAGGCCATCTTTCACCGTTCCTCGTTCGCTACAGGCCGTCTCAATGTTCCTCGTTCGCTACAGGCCATCTTTCACCGTTCCTCGTTCGCTACAGGCCGTCTCAATGTTCCTCGTTCGCTACAGGCCATCTTTCACCATTCCTCGTTCACTACAGGCCGTCTCAATGTTCCTCGTTCGCTACAGGCCATCTTTCACCGTTCCTCGTTCACTACAGGCCGTCTTTCACCGTTCCTCGTTCGCTACAGGCCATCTTTCACCGTTCCTCGTTCACTACAGGCCGTCTTTCACCGTTCCTCGTTCGCTACAGGCCATCTTTCACCGTTCCTCGTTCACTACAGGCCGTCTTTCACCGTTCCTCGTTCACTACAGGCCGTCTCAATGTTCCTCGTTCGCTACAGGCCGTCTCAATGTTCCTCGTTCACTACAGGCCGTCTCAATGTTCCTCGTTCACTACAGGCCGTCTTTCACCGTTCCTCGTTCACTACAGGCCGTCTCAATGTTCCTCGTTCGCTACAGGCCGTCTCAATGTTCCTCGTTCACTACAGGCCGTCTCAATGTTCCTCATTCACTACAGGCCGTCTCAATGTTCCTCGTTCACTACAGGCCGTCTCAATGTTCCTCATTCACTACAGGCCGTCTCAATGTTCCTCGTTCACTACAGGCCGTCTTTCACCGTTCCTCGTTCGCTACAGGCCGTCTTTCACCGTTCCTCGTTCACTACAGGCCGTCTCAATGTTCCTCGTTCACTACAGGCCGTCTTTCACCGTTCCTCGTTCGCTACAGGCCGTCTTTCACCGTTCCTCGTTCGCTACAGGCCGTCTCAATGTTCCTCGTTCGCTACAGGCCGTCTTTCACCGTTCCTCGTTCACTACAGGCCGTCTTTCACCGTTCCTCGTTCACTACAGGCCGTCTTTCACCGTTCCTCGTTCGCTACAGGCCGTCTTTCACCGTTCCTCGTTCGCTACAGGCCGTCTCACCGTTCCTCGTTCGCTACAGGCCGTCTTTCACCGTTCCTCGTTCGCTACAGGCCGTCTCAATGTTCCTCGTTCACTACAGGCCATCTTTCACCATTCCTCGTTCGCTACAGGCCGTCTCAATGTTCCTCGTTCGCTACAGGCCGTCTTTCACCGTTCCTCGTTCACTACAGGCCGTCTTTCACCGTTCCTCGTTCACTACAGGCCGTCTTTCACCGTTCCTCGTTTGCTACAGGCCGTCTTTCACCGTTCCTCGTTCGCTACAGGCCGTCTTTCAACCGTTCCTCGTTCGCTACAGGCCGTCTTTCAACCGTTCCTCGTTCGCTACAGGCCGTCTTTCACCGTTCCTCGTTCCTCGTTCGCTACAGGCCGTCTTTCACCGTTCCTCGTTCGCTACAGGCCGTCTTTCACCGTTCCTCGTTCGCTACAGGCCGTCCTGGCCATCTTTAGCTACACTTCGGCAACATTGGTTATCGGCATCGGGAACATCGGCTATTTCAGTTGTGTTTTGTCCTTGTTGGCTGTACCAGAAAATTATTGTTGTTTTAGTTTCATTTCTGAACCCAGCTTTTTGTTCACCTGCTGCAGTATGTTCTCAGTTAACCCCTGTGTTGCTCTTTTCCTTTGTCTTCCAGATCTGCTGTTAATATTTTACTATTGGAAGGCGATAGGCGACAAGTTTTTTGTAGTGCACCACCTGGCTGCGCTGTATGCTTACTACTATGTACTGGTGAGTTCCCTATTGTCCAATAGCAGAACATGTAGGCATGATGGGAAAGATACAGCTAAAGGTGAACAGCTGTGTGATGGTGATGGCAGGGAGGGTGAGTGAGTGTCATGCTGTGTGATGCTGAACGCAGGGCAGGGAGGATGTGTGAGTGCTAACAAGCTAACGTAGCTTTGCTCCTGTTAGGTCCACTAGGACTCTGCTTGTGAGAACATCTGACGTTAACCTACTGGCACTAATTTCACATGTTCTTCTAAATGCCTCTCATTAGCTAGTCCTCAGCTGTTGAAAAGACAAGCAGGAAATCCGTTAGATTAGAATGAGGTCAAACTCTACTGTAGGCTTGGCTTTAGGATTCTGTGTTCAGTCACACAAATTAAATGTTGTGTTGTCCAGTTTTGGGGAGTTGCTTGTTGATTGTCTCTTGTTATGAAAAGGGTTGTGGTTGTGGTACAAGAAGTATGTGTTATTTTGTGGTTTGGATGATCGTTAGCGATAGTTTGGATTGAAAGAACATTTGATAGGTTTGATATTGTTGAGTTTCAGATATGACCATGCTTCATCAGCACTGTCTTGTCAAGCAACTTGTCTCGTTTGACTGGACAGTGACACAGAGACTGGTTATAACCACTATAACAACTGTTTATAATGCTGAAACAGGTTGTAAACTGGGTATAACGCTGAAACGGGTTGTATGCTAGTTAAAGCCACTATAACCACTAGTTATAATGCTGAAAAAGGTTTTAAGCCCAGTCATCCAGGACACTGCTGTTCACCCTTGGTCTGTACTCTTCTAGGTCACCTGGTTCTATAGCTCATGATTATGGCTATGATGACAGTGTTGGTATTTTTTGCATGGAATGCTTAGTGATGGTAGTGGCCGACACCCTCATTGCCTTTCCCTTCCTCATCACCTTCCCATTAAAAGCCCTGCTTTTCTTTCACTGACCCCTCAGCCTTATATAGAGCTGTGCTGGACTGAGCTGAGCTGAGCATGCCTCCATTTCTCCTGGCTTTCCCAGGTCTCTAACAGTACTGTGTGTGCATGCCAAAACAACTTACTTCCTACCTCCTACTGTTCTGTCTCCTTTCTCTCACACTGCCCCACTATTTCCACAGTTTCTTCTCGCTTGTCTGTTATGGCAGAGGGCCCTTGAAAGCAACTGAAATGTTAATGATAACACTTTGCCATGTATGATGCTTAAATGCGTCTCGTCTATGAATGTGTGCTCACTGTAATGCCCCACACTAGCTCTGTGAGGGCTCACCTACCTAACTCAAGCCTCGAGTGTCTCTGTTTTAAGTTATAAATAATTTCATTTTTTACCTTCATTTAACTAGGCAAGTCAATTAAGAACAAATTCTTATTTTCAACGACGGCCTAGGAACAGTGGGTTAACTGCCTTGTTCAGGGGCAGAACGACATATTTTTACCTTGTCAGCTCGGGGATGTGATCTAGCAACCTTTCGGTTACTGGTCCAACACTCTAACCACTAGGCTACCTGCTGCCTCTACACTCTAACCACTAGGCTACCTGCCGCCTCTACACTCTAACCACTAGGCTACCAGCCGCCTCTACACTCTAACCACTAGGCTACCTGCCGCCTCTACGCTCTAACCACTAGGCTACCAGCCGCCTCTACGCTCTAACCACTAGGCTACCAGCCGCCTCTACACTCTAACCACTAGGCTACCTGCCGCCTCTACGCTCTAACCACTAGGCTACCAGCCGCCTCTACGCTCTAACCACTAGGCTACCTGCCGCCCCTACGCTCTAACCACTAGGCTACCTGCCTCCTCTACACTCTAACCACTAGGCTACCTGCCGCCCCTCTAACCACTAGGCTACCTGCCGCCTCTACGCTCTAACCACTAGGCTACCTGCCGCCCCTCTAACCACTAGGATACCTGCCGCCCCTCTAACCACTAGGATACCTGCCGCCCCTCTAACCACTAGGATACCTGCCGCCCCTCTAACCACTAGGCTACCTGCCGCCCCTCTAACCACTAGGCTACCTGCCGCCTCTACACTCTAACCACTAGGCTACCTGCCGCCTCTACACTCTAACCACTAGGCTACCTGCCGCCTCTACACTCTAACCACTAGGCTACCTGCCGCCTCTACACTCTAACCACTAGGCTACCTGCCGCCCCTCTAACCACTAGGATACCTGCCGCCCCTCTAACCACTAGGATACCTGCCGCCCCTCTAACCACTAGGATACCTGCCGCCCCTCTAACCACTAGGATACCTGCCGCCCCTCTAACCACTAGGATACCTGCCGCCCCTCTAACCACTAGGCTACCTGCCGCCCCTCTAACCACTAGGCTACCTGCCGCCTCTACACTCTAACCACTAGGCTACCTGCCGCCTCTACACTCTAACCACTAGGCTACCTGCCGCCTCTACACTCTAACCACTAGGCTACCTGCCGCCTCTACACTCTAACCACTAGGCTACCTGCCGCCTCTACACTCTAACCACTAGGCTATCTGCCGCCCCAGTAAGGCAAAGATCAGGCCTTGATTCAGGCCAACCCAAATCCTTAAACCTTTTTGCAATAATTATCCCTTAGCATTGTATGCGAATTGTATTCCTACCCAACTGGATTAAATGAATACACTTGAAGTACAATAATGTACAGTATATGCATTACAAAAGCTACCCTTTCGGAGATGCAATGCATTCCGATGTAAATGTCATTTTTTTTTACCTTTCATTCAAGAGACAGAAAGTCCATTATGTTAAAGCAACGGAGCAAAATGAACGGTGTTGTTGAAAACGGCAATACTTCTACTACTTAAGATAATTGACCATGAGGTTAAATTGTCTTGCTGCTACAACTGACAGGCCATCAGAAGGATGGATGACATGGTGGTTTAGGCCATACTGTCACTGAAACATTCGTGACTTCTTAGCATGGTCAACATGAAGCACTTTATCAACATAAAACCCTCATTAACTATCATCCGACTTAATTCATAACTTACTAATTGATTGACTTACTTTTTTAGTGTGATTATTTTATTTTTTATTTTATTTTATTTTTTAATCAAAGCTGGTATATGTGAGTATGTAGTTAATTCGGTGACTAGGCATATTATTAGTTAAACCGGCTGTTATATTGCAGATTGTCTTCTGTTATTATTATGTCATACTAGATCAGTGGAAAAACAATAAGGTTATACTCAGAACTTGTGGTCAAATAGCTAAACAAAGCAAATTAATTCATAGGCTAATATTTGATTTCTGTTTGAGTTCTAGAACTCATGCTGACCTATCAACGTTGGTGTTGCTTCTTTTTGTTGCTCGTAACTATAGTTACACCTTCCCCCCCCTAATCTGTCTGTCTATCTTTATCCTTTGCTAATATGATTTCTTAAAATAATATAGGCCCACAATCACCAGCAAAACATTCAAGCAAAAAAAACCCCCAAAAAATGACCAAATTCAAATGAGGTTTTGTAGGATGTAAAATGTTCAGACCAGGGCTGACTCGTCTGGACTGAATCCTTCCTGTCTTGTCTGCTACACTGACCAGGTCTGACCTATCTGTCCAGTAACAGTATGGACTTACCAGTATCTAGACGTATTAGCATAGAGATGCTGGGAAAGTTCATATCCTCTCTGGTATAGACTTGAAGCAAATGCATTTTGTCCTGACACGTCCATATCTTGAGAGTGAGTACATGCCATTTATGAACTTTTGTTATAAGGTAAGTTTCCCCTCTTGGTGTGTGCTATTTGGATCATTTTAGCCTGAAATAAATAACAAATCATCATCAATCTACACACAATACCCCATAATGACAAACCAAAAACAGGTTTTTAAAATTTCTGCAAATTGATTTAAAAAACTAAAAAAACTGAAGTATCATATTTACATAAGTATTCAGACCCTTTACTCAGTACTTTGTTTAAGCACCTTTGGCAGCGATTACAGCCTTGTGTCTTCTTGGGTATGACACTACAAGCTTGGCACACCTGTATTTTGGGAGTTTCTCCATTCTTCTCTGCAGATCCTCTCAAGCTCTGTCAGGTTGGATGTGGAGCATCGCTGCACAGCTATTTTCAGGTCTCTCCAGAGATGTTCGAACGGGTTCAAGTCTGGGCTCTGGCTGGGCCACTCAAGGACATTCAGAGACTTGTCCCGAAGCCACTCCTGTGTTGTCTTGGGTGTGTGCTTAGGGTCGTTGTCCTGCTGGAAGGTGAACCTTCACCCCAGTCTGAGGTCCTGAGCGCTCTGGAGCAGGTTTTCATCAAGGATCTCTCTGCACTTTGCTACGTTCATCGTTCCCTCAATCCTGACTAGTCTCCAAGTCTCTACCGCTGAAAACATCCCCACAGCATGATGCTGCCACCACCATGCTTCACCATAGGGATGGTGCCAGGTTTCCTCTAGACGTGACACTTGACATTCAGGCCAAAAAGTTCAATCTTGGTTTCATCAGATCAAAGGCTCTTGTTTCTCATGGTCTGAGAGTGCTTTAGGAGCCTTTTGGCAAACTCCAAGTGGGCTGTCATGTGCCTTTACTGAGGAGTGGCTTCCTTCTGGCCACTCTACCATAAAGGCCTGATTGGTGGAGTGCTGCAGAGATGGTTGTCCTTCTGGAAGGTTCTCCCATCTCCACAGAGGAACTCTGGAGCTCTGTCAGAGTGACCCATCGGGTTCTTGGTCGCCTCCCTGACCAAGGCCCTTCTCCCCTGATTACTTAGTGTGGCTGGGCGGCCAGCTCTAGGAAGACTCTTAGTTAATCCAAACTTCTTCCATTTAAGAATGATAGAGGCTACTTTGTTATTGGGGACCTTCAACGCTGCAGACATTTTTTTGTACCATTCCCCAGATCTGTGCCTCGACACAATCCTGTCTCGGTGCTCTATGCACAATTCCTTCAACCCCATGTCTTGGTTTTTGCTCTGACATGCACTGTCAACTGTGGGACCTTATATAGACAGCTGTGCGCCTTTCCAAATCATGTCCAATCAATTGAATTTACCACAGGTGGACTCCAAGTTGTAAAGACATCTCAAGTATGATCAATGGAAACAGGATGCACCTGAGCTCAATTTCGAGTCTCATAGCAAAGGGTCTGAATACATATGTAAATAATGTATTTCTGTTTTTTTATTTTGTATAAATTTGCAAACATTTCTATAACCTTGTTTTCGCTTTGTCATTATGGGGTATTGTGTGTAGATTGATGGGGAAAAAAACTAACAATTTAATCAATTTTAGAATGAAACTTAACAAAATGTGGGAAAAGTCAAAGGGGCTGAATACTTTCCGAATGCTCTCTGTATGCATGGCTAATCATGGCTAATCATGGCACATTTGGCTAGTGGCTGAATGTCTACTTGTAAAATCCTGGCTGAATGCGCACTGCTAACAACAAGGGAATGTAATTTAGCTTTTTCACTGCCAAAACTCACCCTTTTCAATGAGTCACACCCTTTTCAACTTCACGCGGTCTTTCGGTACTGAAGCCTCAGCTGTTCTCATCTAAATCATGTGAATGGGTTTATTAGGGTCTACTGGAGATGAAATGGAACAACCGATGAAATGGATAAATCCTTCAGAAGTTAGCTGAGCCTCCCATGGGATGAGACTTTTTCTGTTTGATCTGAAAAATAGAAGAGCCGACCTATATTCAGAAAGTGATTTCAATTATTTAATTTTAGATCTGAAAATGTCTCCTTTAATCTCAGCTTTGGTTCAGCACTGACAGATCAAAAGGTCTCTTCACCAAGATATCTGTAGTAGAGTTATAACCCTCACGTACAGTATGTAATACCAAGTCTGTTTGAGAGTACCCTTTTCCCCGCTTGTTATTGCCGTTGGAAAATACATTTATCTTTGTATCTTAATATTGAGTGATCGTGAAATGTACGTTTTAATGCGCTGAAAAGTTCAGTATGGTAAAAGTGAGATCTTCATTTTTTTATTAATTATCACATGCCTTGTGTTCTTTTGTTATTGATGATGGATTAATCTTTGTGGGCACAAATGGTGTGAAGGCCTCACTTTAACCATACTGCTGTGATGTTTAACCAAATGAAAGCATTTTGACTCCCTTTCTTTCCTGTTTCATTGTTTCTTTCTGTTTACGTTGTTCCTCCAGGGACAAGGAATGTTGCCTTATTTTGCTAACTTCCGTCTGCTTGCAGAGTTCTCCACGCCGTGTGTGAACCAGCGGTAAGTATAAGATGTACTGTATATAAACACATTTATTATGTCTATGGTAGGTACCACCCACACTGAGGCCTGAACTTTCTGAACTTTTAACCTTTTATTTAACAAGGCAAGTCAGTTTAGAACAAATTCTTATTTACAATGACGGCCTACCGGGGAACAGTGGGTTTAACTGCCTTGTTCAGGGGCAGAACGACAGATTTTTACCTTGTCAGCTCAGGGATTTGATCTTGCAACCTTTCGGTTACTGGCCTGCCGCCCCAGCTCAGACAGGCCTTGTTCAGGGGCCGAATGACAGATTTTGACCTTGTCAGCCAGGGGATTCGATCCAGCAACCTTTCGGTTACTGGCCTGCCGCCCCAGCTTAGACAGGGCAGTGACACTCAGAGACCTTGCAAAGCAGCTGCTGAAGAAATACACTTTGTTAACCCTCATACTACCTACATATTTTACACACATGAATTACCAACGGGGGTCATTTTGACCCCAAGAAGAAACTATTAGAGACAATCTTAACAAACTATCAACTTCATTCTTATCAAAACATCAATAAACATGTAAATAATGTTTTGAAATAAAAAGTAACCAAAACAGACTGTTCTTTTACCAAAATTACAGTTAATTAGTATATTCCGTAAAACGAAAATAAAAATTTTCCCTTAAATAATGTGTAGCTTTTCTTTCCAAAGTACAATCCACTTAAGTACAAAAAAACAACAGATTTATGGTAATTTCATCATAATACCATTACATATTTTGAAGTAAATACACATTTTGTCATATTTATGTTGTAAAAAAAACAACTACCATTACATTTTATTTTGTATTTTTTTTAAGTGATTCAAAAAGTGATTCATCCATTGATCTTGAGAGACAGTGTCCAACAATTTATTAACTTACACTAAAGCCAGTATTATCGTTGCTGCTAGTGAAACAATGGGAGAGGTAGGGCCTGTGGCAGGAAGCTTCAAAAAACATGCCTGAATCCTCATTTCCAACCAAATGTTATAGCAACCCAAATATCCTAACAAGTTGCACATGTAGAATATTGGAGGAATTCTGGTATTTATATAACCTTTCCCGTGAAATATTTTTTTTTTCTTCAGAGAAATCAAATCAAACTTTATTTGTCACATGCGCCGAATACAACAAGTATAGACCTTACCGTGAAATGCTTACTTACAAGCCCTTAACCAACAGTGCAGTTCAAGAAGAGTTAAGAAAATATTTACCAAATAAACTAAAGTAAAAAATAACAAAAAGTAACAAAATACATAACAATAATGAGGCTATATACATGGGGTACTGGTACAGAGTCAATGTGGAGACTATATACAGGGGGTACTGGTACAGAGTCAATGTGGAGACTATATACAGGGGGTACTGGTACAGAGTCAATGTGGAGGCTATATACAGGGGGTACCGGTACCGAGTCAGTGTGGAGGCTATATACAGGGGGTACCGGTACCGAGTCAGTGTGGAGGCTATATACAGGGGGTACCGGTACAGAGTCAATGTGGAGGCTATATACAGGGGGTACCGGTACAGAGTCAGTGTGGAGGCTATATACAGGGGGTACCGGTACAGAGTCAATGTGGAGGTTATATACAGGGGGTACCGGTACAGAGTCAATGTGGAGGCTATATACAGGGGGTACTGGTACAGAGTCAGTGGGAGTCAATCCAGAAACCTGGACTCAAATAAAGTTTTTTTTAGATTTGCCCTAGAATAACTACTTTCGGGGAATACACACCACTACAGCTGTGTAGATGTACAGCGTATCTGAGTTCCGTTTTGCAGTTCTATTAAGTATTTATACCATTGGCAGACTGTATTCCATTGTGTGGCATATTTTTATATGCACAAAAATAAGGTAATTTTGGTTTTGTACACAGTCGTACGATATGTGGTACAGAAAATGACAATCTTATGGGAGTACATGGGGAAGAGCTATATCTCTGTAGATGATCTGTCCATCTGGTCTAAAGCACTGATACAGGTCCCCCTTCACCTCTGGTGGTATGGATAACATGTTATTATGTCTCCAGACGTCCAAAATGACCCCAAACATCCATATTGATACAGAAAAACTAAACAATGATTTTGTATTTATTAAGAACAACTTGATTGATAAAGTCATGAACAATTGGAATAATTGAATAAACCATTTTTGGGCTATGATTAAAAAAAAAACATGCCTCTGGTGTCAAAATGAGGCATGCTTGAGGGTTGATTTGTTTAAAGCCAAGTCCCATACACCCATGTTTACGATTTTCACATATTGATTTTACTGGATATTTTTTATGTTCACACGTGTGAAAGATGTGTTGTTTGAATCCTGTTAGGCACAAAGTTAAACTTCAGTTTGCTTATCCTTTACATCGTTGTTCTGACTGTGTCTTTCTGTACATCGTTGTTCTGACTGTGTCTTTCTGTACATCGTTGTTCTGACTGTGTCTTTCTGTACATCGTTGTTCTGACTGTGTCTTTCTGTACATCGTTGTTCTGACTGTGTCTTTCTGTACATCGTTGTTCTGACTGTGTCTTTCTGTACATCGTTGTTCTGACTGTGTCTTTCTTCACATCGTTGTTCTGACTGTGTCTTTCTTCACATCGTTGTTCTGACTGTGTCTTTCTTCACATCGTTGTTCTGACTGTTTCTTTCTGTACATCGTTGTTCTGACTGTGTCTTTCTTTACATCGTTGTTCTGACTGTTTCTTTCTGTACATCGTTGTTCTGACTGTGTCTTTCTGTACATCGTTGTTCTGACTGTGTCTTTCTGTACATCGTTGTTCTGACTGTGTCTTTCTTTACATCGTTGTTCTGACTGTGTCTTTCTGTACATCGTTGTTCTGACTGTGTCTTTCTTCACATCGTTGTTCTGACTGTTTCTTTCTTCCAGCTGGTTCTTTGAAGTGTTAGGTTACCCCAAGTCCTCCAAGCCCAACATCGCTAACGGGATGGCAATGGCCCTGGTCTTCTTCCTGGTTCGCATCGCCGTCATGCCCCTCTACTACAGCCGCATGTGGTCCGTGTACGGCACCGAAGCCTTTTACCGCGTCCCGCCGGAAGGCCGCGCTGCCTGGATCATCTCCAGCGTCTCGCTGGATGTCATGAACGTCATGTGGATGCATAAGATCGCCCGCGGCTGCTACAAGGTCATGTGCTCGGCCCGACGGCACAAAGTGGAGACACGAGATAATGGAAAGACTGACTAAGAAGCAAGAGGGATGGTTGATGTAATGGGTAGGGGAAACCCATTGAACCACTGTCCCCTTTGTAGTGCACAATTGGATTAGTACCTGACTGTTTCAGGGGTCAACTAACTCACACCAAAAGCCAAGTCTCACACGGGCTGAATTTTATGCTAGTTGACGCAGCACATTTTTGCTCCCCTTTTGAGATTGGAGCATTGTGCTGGATGTGGACAAAGGGACAATAACTGGGGCAGTGGTTGGTGAAACTGTTAGCAAAACTTTCTGTGCATGGCCAATTATTTTTCTGTGCATTTTATCACAAAAGAGGCATGTCTGGGATGACGTGTCTGTTTTTCCCCAGCACTTCACCAAGTCAAACGTTTACTGCTTGTTCCAGACCGTAGACTCAATGTGTGATGTTCATGTGCTCCCCAAAGGAACATGAAGCCCCTCACCTAATGTTGCTCTTTTTAACATTCTGCTTGTCTGAATCCCAGAGGTTATAGATTTACATTTTGAACACAGAGGAATTCATTATTGTTCAAATGGTGAGTACAAATAAAATAACAGTTTTTGAAAATCAGTTTTTTGGGACACAACCAACCCAATCACCCTAACTAACCCCTAACTAACCCAAAAAACCCGACCAACCCAAATAACCCGACCAACCCAAAAAACCCGACCAACACAACCAACCCAATCACCCTAACCAACCCAATCACCCTAACCAACCCAATCACCCTAACTAACCCAAAAAAACCCGACCAACCCAAATAATCCGACCAACCCAAATAACCCGACCAACCCAAAAAACCCGACCAACCCAAATAACCCGACCAACCCAAAAAACCCGACCAACCCAACCAACACAACCAACCCAATCACCCTAACCAACCCAATCACCCTAACCAACCCAATCACCCTAACTAACCCAAAAAACCCGACCAACCCAAATAATCCGACCAACCCAAATAACCCGACCAACCAAAAAAACCCGACCAACCCAATTAACACATGCAGGAAATCTTGTTGTAATTGTGTCATTAAAAATCTGCTGTCTGTCTGCTGAGGAAGGGCGGAGTCTAGCGTCTTCCTGTTTAAACCCAAACTGACTGTCTGTCAGAACACTGGATGGACATCTAGTGCAATCAAACCTATATCCAAGATGAGTGAGTTCAACTGAAAGAAACCTCTCAGTGAGACACTCTGATACAGAGACCGGCGCTGGATCAAAGAAGACAGACAGACCCCTGGCTCAAAGAATACAGACAGACAGACCCCTGGCTCAAAGAATACAGACAGACCCCTGGCTCAAAGAAGACAGACAGACAGACCCCTGGCTCAAAGAAGACAGACCCCTGGCTCAAAGAAGACAGACAGACAGACCCCTGGCTCAAAGAAGACAGACAGACAGACCCCTGGCTCAAAGAAGACAGACCCCTGGCTCAAAGAAGACAGACCGACCCCTGGCTCAAAGAAGACAGACAGACCCCTGGCTCAAAGAAGACAGACAGACCCCTGGCTCAAAGACAGACAGACCCCTGGCTCAAAGAATACAGACAGACAGACAGACCCCTGGCTCAAAGAAGACAGACAGACAGACCCCTGGCTCAAAGAAGACAGACAGACCCCTGGCTCAAAGAAGACAGACCGACCCCTGGCTCAAAGAAGACAGACAGACCCCTGGCTCAAAGAAGACAGACCGACCCCTGGCTCAAAGAAGACAGACAGACCCCTGGCTCAAAGAAGACAGACAGACCCCTGGCTCAAAGACAGACAGACCCCTGGCTCAAAGAATACAGACAGACAGACAGACCCCTGGCTCAAAGAAGACAGACAGACCCCTGGCTCAAAGAATACAGACAGACAGACCCCTGGCTCAAAGAATACAGACAGACAGACCCCTGGCTCAAAGAAGACAGACAGACCGA
This sequence comes from Salmo trutta, assembly GCF_901001165.1. Lineage (NCBI taxonomy): Eukaryota > Metazoa > Chordata > Actinopteri > Salmoniformes > Salmonidae > Salmo > Salmo trutta. Next base: position 6,109,660 of record NC_042962.1, on the reverse strand, counting down.
CCCCTGGCTCAAAGAAGACAGACAGACAGACCCCTGGCTCAAAGAAGACAGACAGACCCCTGGCTCAAAGAATACAGACAGACAGACCCCTGGCTCAAAGAATACAGACAGACAGACCCCTGGCTCAAAGAAGACAGACAGACCGACCCCTGGCTCAAAGAAGACAGACAGACCGACCCCTGTCTCAAAGAAGACAGACAGACCGACCCCTGGCTCAAAGAAGACAGACAGACCGACCCCTGTCTCAAAGAAGACAGACAGACCGACCCCTGGCTCAAAGAAGACAGACAGACCGACCCCTGGTTCAAATAGAGTGAGGCCTCCTATGGGCCACTCACACTCTGGTGAAAGTTAAAGTTGGTAAAGGGGGAAAGTTAAAGAAGAAATGTATAAATGGATTCCTTACATTTGTCCAGCCGGGTTCGATTTAGAAGGATTTTGGTTCTAAATATTCATGTTGATATTTTTGTTTCAATCAAAAATGGGACTGATGTGGGTACACTTTGCTGATTATGCCATAGGATATGTCACGCTGCTTGCTTGTCTGACCAAAAGGATGTCGAAAGGGAAACTTTGAGAATGTGTGAGTTGAAGCGCTAGGGAAATGCATCGTGAGAGTTGTCAGCTGGATTCTGACATTCCTCTCAGATTTTATTTGCTCAGATGATATAAGACGTGTGACCTTTTTGTCCTCAAAATGTCAATAATTTATTAGACTTTAAATACCATAATCATGATAACAAGTTGTTTTTCTCTTTTTCCAAACCTACTGTCAATACCAACGTATATGTACAGTCAACTGGTGCATGCTGGAATTAATTGTATGTACCGGGTATCAGATCAGTATGGAACTTGAGGTTACGCCATGTTTGGACGAGGGGCCATTGGGACAATGTTATTGGATGAGTTTGTCCCCTCTGAGCTCGACCAATGGCTATTAACACTCACCTTGTTCTAAGATCTTGGTGTAAGGAACTTCTTCTGAACCGCATTAAATATTTATTACCAGTTATGTGCTGAGCAACCCCTCAATGTTTGTGTCTACATACACTGAGTGTACCAAACATTAGGAACACCTTTCCTAATATTTACTTTCACCCCCTTTTGCCCTTAGAACAGCCTCAATTCGTCGGGGGCATGGACTCAACAATGTGTCGAAAGCGTTCCACAAGGGATGCTGGCCCATGTTGATGCCAGTGACTCAAGGTGCCTGGCACCTACTACCATACCCCGTTCAGCGACACTGAAATATTTAGTCTTGCCCATTCAACCTCTGAATGGCACACACATACACAATCCATGTCTCAAGGCTTAACAATCCTTCTTTAACCTGTTTCCACCCCTTCATCTACAGTGGATTTAACAAGTGACGCTAATAAAGGATCATAGCTTTCACCTGGTCAGTCTTTTCATGGAACGAGCAGGTGTTCCTAATGTTTTGTACGCTCAGTGTATTTTTAATTTAAGGATATGTATAATTTATTTGGTAAGAGGTATTCATGATGTATCTTTTTAGTAGATTTATGAGGAAACGTTTTCATGATACAAGTAACATACATTTATAATCAATGTATATTATGCCTGCCTTTTTCTCTGAGCAGTTTAGTTTAATGTGTACATACACGCATTAAAGACTATTACTTGTAATTACTTAAGATTATTACTTATGAAAAGGTGTGTCATACCACATTTGCATTTTACTGACTGAATGACTTTTTTAAAAACAAAGTAGATTTGACAAATGTTTTTGTGTGAGGATACTTAATAAGAAATACTAGCATTGTCCTCATCCAAAATGAAGTTTACTTTTCAAAATCCTTTTCATTTAATGACGTGTGCTTTTTTTTAATTGTACTTTTATTTTCTATGGTGGACACACAAAGAAGCATATTTTTAATGGTCTGTGAAATTAAAGAGGATCAGTCATCATATTTGTCTCTTGTCATGTTCTGCAGTCTTGTTTTTACAAATGTAAAATGTTGACATTTTTAACACATTTACATTTTTAACACAATTTACATTTTTAACACATTTTAATTGCACAGCAATCTTTTGTTACAACTTTTAATTTGCGTTCGTTTCTATTTCATAAACCCGCCTCAATGTGATTAACAAACCATGTTCACTGTGAAAAGGATAACATTTAAATGTTTGTGGAGGGGTGTAATATGTCTGTGTGTAGATGGTGTAGAGGAGTCAGGCGCAGGACAGCAGATATGAGTAATAAACGTCATTTACTCAAAGAATCAATAATACAACGCAATAATCTAGCCCACAATAACGGACCGTATACATACAAACAAACAAACAAACAAACAAACATGGGGGAACAGAGGGTTAAATAATGAACAAGTAATTGGGGGATTGAAACCAGGTGTGTAGAAAACAAAGACAAAACAAATGGAAAATGAAAAGTGGATCGGCGATGGCTAGAAGGCCGGTGACGTCGACCGCCGAACGCCGCCCGAACAAGGAGAGGGACCGACTTCGTGACAAGGGGATTATATGAATGTATTGTAATAAATCATTTCTAAGTTAAATGTGTGCCAGTATAGAGCAGCGTTAATTGAAGCTCTATACATTTCAGTTTAACTAAACTGTAGAAACCTTGACGTGTTCTTTTATAATCTCCTCATTATCAACTATCCTCAATGTTCACTGATCTGAAAGGATGGGTGGAAGGAAGGATTATGGGATGGAAGCGATGGTAGAGGTTTTTTATAGTCAGTATAAGAACATCAGCACTCAGTAATGTGGTCATACAGTCAGTCTGTGGTTGTGACAGTATGGTCAGTCTGTGGTTGTGACAGTATGGTCAGTCTGTGGTTGTGACAGTATGGTCAGTCTATGGTTGTGGTCATACAGTCAGTCTGTGGTTGTGGTCATACAGTCAGTCTATGGTTGTGACAGTGTGGTCAGTCTGTGGTTGTGACAGTATGGTCAGTCTGTGGTTGTGGCAGTATGGTCAGTCTATGGTTGTGGTCATACAGTCAGTCTATGGTTGTGGTCATACAGTCAGTCTGTGGTTGTGGTCATACAGTCAGTCTATGGTTGTGACAGTGTGGTCAGTCTGTGGTTGTGACAGTATGGTCAGTCTATGGTTGTGACAGTATGGTCAGTCTATGGTTGTGACAGTATGGTCAGTCTGTGGTTGTGACAGTATGGTCAGTCTATGGTTGTGACAGTATGGTCAGTCTATGGTTGTGACAGTATGGTCAGTCTGTGGTTGTGGTCATACAGTCAGTCTATGGTTGTGACAGTGTGGTCAGTCTGTGGTTGTGACAGTGTGGTCAGTCTGTGGTTGTGACAGTATGGTCAGTCTGTGGTTGTGACAGTATGGTCAGTCTATGGTTGTGACAGTATGGTCAGTCTATGGTTGTGACAGTATGGTCAGTCTGTGGTTGTGGCAGTGTGGTCAGTCTATGGTTGTGGCAGTGTGGTCAGTCTATGGTTGTGGCAGTGTGGTCAGTCTATGGTTGTGGCAGTGTGGTCAGTCTATGGTTGTGACAGTGTGGTCAGTCTGTGGTTGTGACAGTGTGGTCAGTCTGTGGTTGTGGTCATACAGTCAGTCTGTGGTTGTGGTCATACAGTCAGTCTATGGTTGTGGTCATACAGTCAGTCTGTGGTTGTGGTCATACAGTCAGTCTATGGTTGTGACAGTGTGGTCAGTCTGTGGTTGTGACAGTATGGTCAGTCTATGGTTGTGGCAGTATGGTCAGTCTATGGTTGTGACAGTATGGTCAGTCTATGGTTGTGACAGTGTGGTCAGTCTGTGGTTGTGGTCATACAGTCAGTCTATGGTTGTGACAGTATGGTCAGTCTGTGGTTGTGGCAGTATGGTCAGTCTGTGTTTGTGACAGTATGGTCAGTCTATGGTTGTGGCAGTATGGTCAGTCTATGGTTGTGACAGTATGGTCAGTCTATGGTTGTGGTCATACAGTCAGTCTATGGTTGTGACAGTATGGTCAGTCTGTGGTTGTGACAGTATGGTCAGTCTGTGATTGTGGTCATACAGTCAGTCTATGGTTGTGACAGTATGGTCAGTCTGTGGTTGTGACAGTATGGTCAGTCTATGGTTGTGACAGTATGGTCAGTCTATGGTTGTGACAGTATGGTCAGTCTATGGTTGTGACAGTATGGTCAGTCTATGGTTGTGACAGTATGGTCAGTCTGTGGTTGTGACAGTATGGTCAGTCTATGGTTGTGACAGTATGGTCAGTCTATGGTTGTGACAGTATGGTCAGTCTGTGGTTGTGACAGTATGGTCAGTCTATGGTTGTGACAGTATGGTCAGTCTATGGTTGTGACAGTATGGTCAGTCTGTGGTTGTGGTCATACAGTCAGTCTATGGTTGTGACAGTGTGGTCAGTCTGTGGTTGTGACAGTGTGGTCAGTCTGTGGTTGTGACAGTATGGTCAGTCTGTGGTTGTGACAGTATGGTCAGTCTATGGTTGTGACAGTATGGTCAGTCTATGGTTGTGACAGTATGGTCAGTCTGTGGTTGTGATAGTATGGTCAGTCTGTGGTTGTGACAGTATGGTCAGTCTATGGTTGTGACAGTGTGGTCAGTCTGTGGTTGTGGCAGTGTGGTCAGTCTATGGTTGTGGCAGTGTGGTCAGTCTATGGTTGTGACAGTATGGTCAGTCTATGGTTGTGGCAGTGTGGTCAGTCTATGGTTGTGGCAGTGTGGTCAGTCTATGGTTGTGGCAGTGTGGTCAGTCTATGGTTGTGACAGTGTGGTCAGTCTGTGGTTGTGACAGTGTGGTCAGTCTGTGGTTGTGGTCATACAGTCAGTCTGTGGTTGTGACAGTATGGTCAGTCTGTGGTTGTGGCAGTATGGTCAGTCTGTGGTTGTGACAGTATGGTCAGTCTGTGGTTGTGACAGTATGGTCAGTCTATGGTTGTGGTCATACAGTCAGTCTGTGGTTGTGGTCATACAGTCAGTCTATGGTTGTGACAGTGTGGTCAGTCTGTGGTTGTGACAGTATGGTCAGTCTGTGGTTGTGGCAGTATGGTCAGTCTATGGTTGTGGTCATACAGTCAGTCTATGGTTGTGGTCATACAGTCAGTCTGTGGTTGTGGTCATACAGTCAGTCTATGGTTGTGACAGTGTGGTCAGTCTGTGGTTGTGACAGTATGGTCAGTCTATGGTTGTGACAGTATGGTCAGTCTATGGTTGTGACAGTATGGTCAGTCTGTGGTTGTGACAGTATGGTCAGTCTATGGTTGTGACAGTATGGTCAGTCTATGGTTGTGACAGTATGGTCAGTCTGTGGTTGTGGTCATACAGTCAGTCTATGGTTGTGACAGTGTGGTCAGTCTGTGGTTGTGACAGTGTGGTCAGTCTGTGGTTGTGACAGTATGGTCAGTCTGTGGTTGTGACAGTATGGTCAGTCTATGGTTGTGACAGTATGGTCAGTCTATGGTTGTGACAGTATGGTCAGTCTGTGGTTGTGGCAGTGTGGTCAGTCTATGGTTGTGGCAGTGTGGTCAGTCTATGGTTGTGGCAGTGTGGTCAGTCTATGGTTGTAGCAGTGTGGTCAGTCTATGGTTGTGACAGTGTGGTCAGTCTGTGGTTGTGACAGTGTGGTCAGTCTGTGGTTGTGGTCATACAGTCAGTCTGTGGTTGTGGTCATACAGTCAGTCTATGGTTGTGGTCATACAGTCAGTCTGTGGTTGTGGTCATACAGTCAGTCTATGGTTGTGACAGTGTGGTCAGTCTGTGGTTGTGACAGTATGGTCAGTCTATGGTTGTGGCAGTATGGTCAGTCTATGGTTGTGACAGTATGGTCAGTCTATGGTTGTGACAGTGTGGTCAGTCTGTGGTTGTGGTCATACAGTCAGTCTATGGTTGTGACAGTATGGTCAGTCTGTGGTTGTGGCAGTATGGTCAGTCTGTGTTTGTGACAGTATGGTCAGTCTATGGTTGTGGCAGTATGGTCAGTCTATGGTTGTGACAGTATGGTCAGTCTATGGTTGTGGTCATACAGTCAGTCTATGGTTGTGACAGTATGGTCAGTCTGTGGTTGTGACAGTATGGTCAGTCTGTGATTGTGGTCATACAGTCAGTCTATGGTTGTGACAGTATGGTCAGTCTGTGGTTGTGACAGTATGGTCAGTCTATGGTTGTGACAGTATGGTCAGTCTATGGTTGTGACAGTATGGTCAGTCTATGGTTGTGACAGTATGGTCAGTCTATGGTTGTGACAGTATGGTCAGTCTGTGGTTGTGACAGTATGGTCAGTCTATGGTTGTGACAGTATGGTCAGTCTATGGTTGTGACAGTATGGTCAGTCTGTGGTTGTGACAGTATGGTCAGTCTATGGTTGTGACAGTATGGTCAGTCTATGGTTGTGACAGTATGGTCAGTCTGTGGTTGTGGTCATACAGTCAGTCTATGGTTGTGACAGTGTGGTCAGTCTGTGGTTGTGACAGTGTGGTCAGTCTGTGGTTGTGACAGTATGGTCAGTCTGTGGTTGTGACAGTATGGTCAGTCTGTGGTTGTGACAGTATGGTCAGTCTATGGTTGTGACAGTATGGTCAGTCTGTGGTTGTGATAGTATGGTCAGTCTGTGGTTGTGACAGTATGGTCAGTCTGTGGTTGTGACAGTGTGGTCAGTCTGTGGTTGTGGCAGTGTGGTCAGTCTATGGTTGTGGCAGTGTGGTCAGTCTATGGTTGTGACAGTATGGTCAGTCTATGGTTGTGGCAGTGTGGTCAGTCTATGGTTGTGGCAGTGTGGTCAGTCTATGGTTTTGGCAGTGTGGTCAGTCTATGGTTGTGACAGTGTGGTCAGTCTGTGGTTGTGACAGTGTGGTCAGTCTGTGGTTGTGGTCATACAGTCAGTCTGTGGTTGTGACAGTATGGTCAGTCTGTGGTTGTGGCAGTATGGTCAGTCTGTGGTTGTGACAGTATGGTCAGTCTATGGTTGTGGCAGTATGGTCAGTCTATGGTTGTGACAGTATGGTCAGTCTATGGTTGTGACAGTGTGGTCAGTCTGTGGTTGTGGTCATACAGTCAGTCTATGGTTGTGGTCATACAGTCAGTCTGTGGTTGTGGTCATACAGTCAGTCTATGGTTGTGACAGTGTGGTCAGTCTGTGGTTGTGACAGTATGGTCAGTCTATGGTTGTGGCAGTATGGTCAGTCTATGGTTGTGACAGTATGGTCAGTCTATGGTTGTGACAGTATGGTCAGTTTGTGGTTGTGGTCATACAGTCAGTCTATGGTTGTGACAGTGTGGTCAGTCTGTGGTTGTGACAGTGTGGTCAGTCTGTGGTTGTGACAGTATGGTCAGTCTGTGGTTGTGACAGTATGGTCAGTCTATGGTTGTGACATTATGGTCAGTCTGTGGTTGTGACAGTATGGTCAGTCTATGGTTGTGACAGTATGGTCAGTCTATGGTTGTGACAGTATGGTCAGTCTGTGGTTGTGATAGTATGGTCAGTCTGTGGTTGTGACAGTATGGTCAGTCTGTGGTTGTGATAGTATGGTCAGTCTGTGGTTGTGACAGTATGGTCAGTCTATGGTTGTGGCAGTGTGGTCAGTCTGTGGTTGTGGCAGTGTGGTCAGTCTATGGTTGTGGCAGTGTGGTCAGTCTATGGTTGTGACAGTATGGTCAGTCTGTGGTTGTGGCAGTGTGGTCAGTCTATGGTTGTGGCAGTGTGGTCAGTCTATGGTTGTGGCAGTGTGGTCAGTCTATGGTTGTGACAGTGTGGTCAGTCTGTGGTTGTGACAGTGTGGTCAGTCTGTGGTTGTGGTCATACAGTCAGTCTGTGGTTGTGACAGTATGGTCAGTCTGTGGTTGTGGCAGTATGGTCAGTCTGTGGTTGTGACAGTATGGTCAGTCTATGGTTGTGGCAGTATGGTCAGTCTATGGTTGTGACAGTATGGTCAGTCTATGGTTGTGACAGTGTGGTCAGTCTGTGGTTGTGGTCATACAGTCAGTCTATGGTTGTGGTCATACAGTCAGTCTGTGGTTGTGGTCATACAGTCAGTCTATGGTTGTGACAGTGTGGTCAGTCTGTGGTTGTGACAGTATGGTCAGTCTATGGTTGTGGCAGTATGGTCAGTCTATGGTTGTGACAGTATGGTCAGTCTATGGTTGTGACAGTATGGTCAGTTTGTGGTTGTGGTCATACAGTCAGTCTATGGTTGTGACAGTGTGGTCAGTCTGTGGTTGTGACAGTGTGGTCAGTCTGTGGTTGTGACAGTATGGTCAGTCTGTGGTTGTGACAGTATGGTCAGTCTATGGTTGTGACATTATGGTCAGTCTGTGGTTGTGACAGTATGGTCAGTCTATGGTTGTGACAGTATGGTCAGTCTATGGTTGTGACAGTATGGTCAGTCTGTGGTTGTGATAGTATGGTCAGTCTGTGGTTGTGACAGTATGGTCAGTCTGTGGTTGTGATAGTATGGTCAGTCTGTGGTTGTGACAGTATGGTCAGTCTATGGTTGTGACAGTGTGGTCAGTCTGTGGTTGTGGCAGTGTGGTCAGTCTATGGTTGTGGCAGTGTGGTCAGTCTATGGTTGTGACAGTATGGTCAGTCTGTGGTTGTGGCAGTGTGGTCAGTCTATGGTTGTGGCAGTGTGGTCAGTCTATGGTTGTGGCAGTGTGGTCAGTCTATGGTTGTGACAGTATGGTCATGCATGATCATGGTCCTCTCCTCACAAACCCTCTCTAACTGCATGTGGTATTGCATGCAGATAACACCAAAATAAAAGCAATTTTATTGCAAGATGTATTTATTATTTTAATCCTTTGTGTACATGATGATTAAACCCCCTGAATATTCTTTGGTAGGCCTACTTGTTCATCATGGAATTCAGAGATGAGGATGATGATGATGATGGTGAACATGTGAAAACCAAAATGTGGCTAATACCTAGCACAGAAATATCCAATTAGGAAAAGTATACATGAATATTATAACAATCAGCACATTTTCAATATGGGCAGTACAAATAAACATGAATAACTTACATTTTTGCATTTCATTTTAATTCTCTATTTATTCTTCAAGTAAACCAGAAAGTACACTGGTGATGGTGCAAAATAGGCTTTCAAAACAGAGGTCCTCTCATTCTGCAAGTGTTTAGTGAATGACGAGGGGGGGAGGGATACACAGGCTAAGATGGTTCAGTGAAGTGAACCCTGAATTCTACAAATGTTCAAAAAAACCTTGGTTGCTGGCCGTTGTTGACTTTTAGTATCTGATCTTTTACAATACATGTCAAATCTGTGAAGATATGTGTTCCTTTTTATCTGTGAAGATATGTGTTCCTTTTTATGATTTGACATTCATTGTTTTTATTAAAATGTTCAGAATGAAACGTGGAAGATATGGGGTCTAATGTTCACCCATAACGAGGAAGATATGGGGTCTAATGTTCACCCATAACGAGGAAGATATGGGGTCCAATGTTCACCCATAACGAGGAAGATATGGGGTCCAATGTTCACCCATAACAAGGAAGATATGGGGTCCAATGTTCACCCATAACATGGAAGATATGGGGTCCAATGTTCACCCATAACGAGGAAGATATGGGGTCCAATGTTCACCCATAACAAGGAAGATATGGGGTCCAATGTTCACCCATAACAAGGAAGATATGGGGTCCAATGTTCACCCATAACAAGGAAGATATGGGGTCCAATGTTCACCCATAACAAGGAAGATATGGGGTCCAATGTTCACCCATAACGAGGAAGATATGGGGTCTAATGTTCACCCATAACAAGGAAGATATGGGGTCTAATGTTCACCCATAACAAGGAAGATATGGGGTCTAATGTTCACCCATAACGAGGAAGATATGGGGTCTAATGTTCACCCATAACGAGGAAGATATGTGGTCCAATGTTCACCCATAACAAGGAAGATATGGGGTCTAATGTTCACCCATAACGAGGAAGATATGGGGTCTAATGTTCACCCATAACAAGGAAGATATGGGGTCTAATGTTCACCCATAACGAGGAAGATATGGGGTCCAATGTTCACCCATAACAAGGAAGATATGGGGTCCAATGTTCACCCATAACAAGGAAGATATGGGGTCTAATGTTCACCCATAACAAGGAAGATATGGGGTCCAATGTTCACCCATAACAAGGAAGATATGGGGTCCAATGTTCACCCATAACGAGGAAGATATGGGGTCCAATGTTCACCCATAACAAGGAAGATATGGGGTCTAATGTTCACCCATAACAAGGATGATATGTGGTCCAATGTTCACCCATAACAAGGAAGATATGGGGTCTAATGTTCACCCATAACAAGGAAGATATGGGGTCTAATGTTCACCCATAACAAGGAAGATATGTGGTCCAATGTTCACCCATAACGAGGAAGATATGGGGTCTAATGTTCACCCATAACAAGGAAGATATGGGGTCTAATGTTCACCCATAACAAGGAAGATATGGGGTCTAATGTTCACCCATAACAAGGAAGATATGGGGTCCAATGTTCACCCATAACAAGGAAGATATGGGGTCTAATGTTCACCCATAACAAGGAAGATATGGGGTCTAATGTTCACCCATAACAAGGAAGATATGGGGTCTAATGTTCACCCATAACAAGGAAGATATGGGGTCCAATGTTCACCCATAACAAGGAAGATATGGGGTCTAATGTTCACCCATAACGAGGAAGATATGGGGTCCAATGTTCACCCTTAACGAGGAAGATATGGGGTCCAATGTTCACCCATAACGAGGAAGATATGGGGTCTAATGTTCACCCTTAACAAGGAAGATATGGGGTCTAATGTTCACCCATAACGAGGAAGATATGGGGTCCAATGTTCATCCATAACGAGGAAGATATGGGGTCTAATGTTCACCCATAACGAGGAAGATATGGGGTCTAATGTTCACCCATAACAAGGAAGATATGGGGTCCAATGTTCACCCATAACAAGGAAGATATGGGGTCCAATGTTCACCCATAACAAGGAAGATATGGGGTCCAATGTTCACCCATAACAAGGAAGATATGGGGTCTAATGTTCACCCTTAACAAGGAAGATATGGGGTCCAATGTTCACCCATAACAAGGAAGATATGGGGTCCAATGTTCACCCATAACAAGGAAGATATGGGGTATAATGTTCACCCATAACAAGGAAGATATGGGGTCTAATGTTCACCCATAACAAGGAAGATATGGGGTCCAATGTTCACCCATAACAAGGAAGATATGGGGTCCAATGTTCACCCATAACAAGGAAGATATGGGGTCCAATGTTCACCCATAACAAGGAAGATATGGGGTCTAATGTTCACCCTTAACAAGGAAGATATGGGGTCCAATGTTCACCCATAACGAGGAAGATACGGGGTCCAATGTTCACCCTTAACAAGGAAGATATGGGGTCTAATGTTCACCCATAACAAGGAAGATATGGGGTCTAATGTTCACCCATAACAAGGAAGATATGGGGTCTAATGTTCACCCTTAACAAGGAAGATATGGGGTCTAATGTTCACCCATAACGAGGAAGATACGGGGTCCAATGTTCATCCATAACGAGGAAGATATGGGGTCTAATGTTCACCCATAACGAGGAAGATACGGGGTCCAATGTTCACCCATAACGAGGAAGATATGGGGTCTAATGTTCACCCATAACAAGGAAGATAAGGGGTCCAATGTTCACCCATAACAAGGAAGATATGGGGTCTAATGTTCACCCTTAACAAGGAAGATATGGGGTCCAATGTTCACCCATAACAAGGAAGATATGTGGTCCAATGTTCACCCTTAACGAGGAAGATATGGCGTCCAATGTTCACCCATAACAAGGAAGATATGGGGTCCAATGTTCACCCATAACAAGGAAGATATGGGGTCTAATGTTCACCCTTAACAAGGAAGATATGGGGTCCAATGTTCACCCATAACAAGGAAGATATGGGGTCTAATGTTCACCCTTAACAAGGAAGATATGGGGTCTAATGTTCACCCATAACGAGGAAGATACGGGGTCCAATGTTCACCCATAACGAGGAAGATATGGGGTCTAATGTTCACCCATAACAAGGAAGATATGGGGTCCAATGTTCACCCATAACAAGGAAGATATGGGGTCTAATGTTCACCCTTAACAAGGAAGATATGGGGTCCAATGTTCACCCATAACAAGGAAGATATGTGGTCCAATGTTCACCCTTAACGAGGAAGATATGGGGTCCAATGTTCACCCATAACAAGGAAGATATGGGGTCTCATGTTCACCCTTAACAAGGAAGATATGGGGTCTAATGTTCACCCATAACGAGGAAGATATGGGGTCTAATGTTCACCCATAACGAGGAAGATACGGGGTCCAATGTTCACCCTTAACAAGGAAGATATGGGGTCTAATGTTCACCCATAACGAGGAAGATATGGGGTCCAATGTTCACCCTTAATGAGGAAGATATGGGGTCCAATGTTCACCCTTAACGAGGAAGATATGGGGTCCAATGTTCACCCTTAACGAGGAAGATATGGGGTCCAATGTTCACCCAAAGATAAAAATATACTATAAAACATTCAGCAGCACCTTTTGACCTGTTTGAAGAAAGGGAAAGTTCAGCCTACATGTTGGCCAGAAAATAGGTACTTTTTAAATGTGTAATTGAAATTCAAACATTTGTGTCTTAATTGTAGACACCTGGTGCCATTTGTCTGGATAAAGCAATATTTTAAGTGTCAATAAATGCTCAGAATCAAACAGTTTGCTTACTGTCTGTTACTTTATGAAGGGGACATTATGAAGAGGATGGGGGACATCATATATAACAAATGAATATTCAGGTAACTAACAAAAATAAAGGAAACCTCAACATTAAGTGTCTTAATAGTGTGTTGGGCCACCAAAGCCATCAGACTGTAAAACAGCCATCACTAACACAGAGTGGCTGCTGCCTACGTACAGACTTGAAATCATTGGCCACTTTAATAAATGGATCACTAGTCACTTTAATAATGCCACTTTAATAATGTTGACATATCTTGCATCACTCATCTCATATGTATATATTGCATTTTATACCATCTATTGCATCTTGCCTACATTGCTCATCCATATATTTATATGTATAGATTCTTATTCCATTCCTTTACTTAGATGTGTGTGTATTAGGTAGTTGTTGTGGAGTTAGATTACTTGTTAGTTGTTGCTGCACTATCGGAACTAGAAGCACAAGCATTTCGCTACACTCGCAATATCATCTGCTAACCATGTGTATGTGACCAATAAAATTTGATTTGATTGATTTGATTTGTGTGGAAGCACCTGCTTTCAATATTCTTTGTATCCCTCGTTTACTCAAATGTTTATTTTATTTTGGGGGTTACCTAGTACAAGGCTGTAGCTCTGTGGAAAACTATGCCAAAGAAGATCAAGGACCCGAGAGACTGATAAACAGAGACTCTGACCGGGGGCATGGACTCAACAATGTGTCGAAAGCGTTCCACAAGGGATGCTGGCCCATGTTGATGCCAGTGACTCAATCCAGTGTGCCTGGCACCTACTACTATACCCCGTTCAGCGACACTGAAATATTTAGTCTTGCCCATTCAACCTCTGAATGGCACACACATACACAATCCATGTCTCAAGGCTTAACAATCCTTCTTTAACCTGTTTCCACCCCTTCATCTACAGTGGATTTAACAAGTGACGCTAATAAAGGATCATAGCTTTCACCTGGTCAGTCTTTTCATGGAACGAGCAGGTGTTCCTAATGTTTTGTACGCTCAGTGTATTTTTAATTTAAGGATATGTATAATTTATTTGGTAAGAGGTATTCATGATGTATCTTTTTAGTAGATTTATGAGGAAACGTTTTCATGATACAAGTAACATACATTTATAATCAATGTATATTATGCCTGCCTTTTTCTCTGAGCAGTTTAGTTTAATGTGTACATACACGCATTAAAGACTATTACTTGTAATTACTTAAGATTATTACTTATGAAAAGGTGTGTCATACCACATTTGCATTTTACTGACTGAATGACTTTTTTAAAAACAAAGTAGATTTGACAAATGTTTTTGTGTGAGGATACTTAATAAGAAATACTAGCATTGTCCTCATCCAAAATGAAGTTTACTTTTCAAAATCCTTTTCATTTAATGACGTGTGCTTTTTTTTAATTGTACTTTTATTTTCTATGGTGGACACACAAAGAAGCATATTTTTAATGGTCTGTGAAATTAAAGAGGATCAGTCATCATATTTGTCTCTTGTCATGTTCTGCAGTCTTGTTTTTACAAATGTAAAATGTTGACATTTTTAACACATTTACATTTTTAACACAATTTACATTTTTAACACATTTTAATTGCACAGCAATCTTTTGTTACAACTTTTAATTTGCGTTCGTTTCTATTTCATAAACCCGCCTCAATGTGATTAACAAACCATGTTCACTGTGAAAAGGATAACATTTAAATGTTTGTGGAGGGGTGTAATATGTCTGTGTGTAGCTGGTGTAGAGGAGTCAGGCGCAGGACAGCAGATATGAGTAATAAACGTCATTTACTCAAAGAATCAATAATACAACGCAATAATCTAGCCCACAATAACGGACCGTATACATACAAACAAACAAACAAACAAACAAACAAACATGGGGGAACAGAGGGTTAAATAATGAACAAGTAATTGGGGGAATGAAACCAGGTGTGTAAAACAAAGACAAAACAAATGGAAAATGAAAAGTGGATCGGCGGTGGCTAGAAGGCCGGTGACGTCGACCGCCGAACGCCGCCCGAACAAGGAGAGGGACCGACTTCGTGACAAGGGGATTATATGAATGTATTGTAATAAATCATTTCTAAGTTAAATGTGTGCCAGTATAGAGCAGCGTTAATTGAAGCTCTATACATTTCAGTTTAACTAAACTGTAGAAACCTTGACGTGTTCTTTTATAATCTCCTCATTATCAACTATCCTCAATGTTCACTGATCTGAAAGGATGGGTGGAAGGAAGGATTATGGGATGGAAGCGATGGTAGAGGTTTTTTATAGTCAGTATAAGAACATCAGCACTCAGTAATGTGGTCATACAGTCAGTCTGTGGTTGTGACAGTGTGGTCAGTCTGTGGTTGTGGCAGTATGGTCAGTCTGTGGTTGTGACAGTATGGTCAGTCTGTGGTTGTGACAGTATGGTCAGTCTATGGTTGTGACAGTATGGTCAGTCTGTGGTTGTGACAGTATGGTCAGTCTGTGGTTGTGACAGTGTGGTCAGTCTGTGGTTGTGGCAGTATGGTCAGTCTATGGTTGTGGTCATACAGTCAGTCTGTGGTTGTGGTCATACAGTCAGTCTATGGTTGTGACAGTGTGGTCAGTCTGTGGTTGTGACAGTATGGTCAGTCTATGGTTGTGGCAGTATGGTCAGTCTATGGTTGTGACAGTATGGTCAGTCTATGGTTGTGGCAGTATGGTCAGTCTATGGTTGTGACAGTGTGGTCAGTCTGTGGTTGTGGCAGTATGGTCAGTCTGTGGTTGTGGTCATACAGTCAGTCTGTGGTTGTGGTCATACAGTCAGTCTATGGTTGTGACAGTATGGTCAGTCTGTGGTTGTGACAGTGTGGTCAGTCTGTGGTTGTGACAGTGTGGTCAGTCTGTGGTTGTGGCAGTATGGTCAGTCTGTGGTTGTGGTCATACAGTCAGTCTGTGGTTGTGACAGTATGGTCAGTCTGTGGTTGTGACAGTGTGGTCAGTCTGTGGTTGTGACAGTGTGGTCAGTCTGTGGTTGTGGCAGTATGGTCAGTCTGTGGTTGTGACAGTGTGGTCAGTCTGTGGTTGTGACAGTGTGGTCAGTCTGTGGTTGTGGTCATACAGTCAGTCTGTGGTTGTGACAGTATGGTCAGTCTGTGGTTGTGACAGTATGGTCAGTCTATGGTTGTGGTCATACAGTCAGTCTGTGGTTGTGGTCATACAGTCAGTCTATGGTTGTGACAGTGTGGTCAGTCTGTGGTTGTGACAGTATGGTTAGTCTGTGGTTGTGGTCATACAGTCAGTCTGTGGTTGTGACAGTATGGTCAGTCTGTGGTTGTGGCAGTATGGTCAGTCTGTGGTTGTGACAGTATGGTCAGTCTGTGGTTGTGACAGTATGGTCAGTCTATGGTTGTGGTCATACAGTCAGTCTATGGTTGTGACAGTATGGTCAGTCTATGGTTGTGACAGTATGGTCAGTCTGTGGTTGTGACAGTATGGTCAGTCTATGGTTGTGACAGTATGGTCAGTCTGTGGTTGTGGTCATACAGTCAGTCTGTGGTTGTGGTCATACAGTCAGTCTATGGTTGTGACAGTATGGTCAGTCTGTGGTTGTGACAGTGTGGTCAGTCTGTGTTTGTGACAGTGTGGTCAGTCTGTGGTTGTGGCAGTATGGTCAGTCTGTGTTTGTGGTCATACAGACAGTCTGTGGTTGTGACAGTATGGTCAGTCTGTGGTTGTGACAGTGTGGTCAGTCTGTGGTTGTGACAGTGTGGTCAGTCTGTGGTTGTGGCAGTATGGTCAGTCTGTGGTTGTGACAGTGTGGTCAGTCTGTGGTTGTGACAGTGTGGTCAGTCTGTGGTTGTGGTCATACAGTCAGTCTGTGGTTGTGACAGTATGGTCAGTCTGTGGTTGTGACAGTATGGTCAGTCTATGGTTGTGGTCATACAGTCAGTCTGTGGTTGTGGTCATACAGACAGTCTATGGTTGTGACAGTGTGGTCAGTCTGTGGTTGTGACAGTATGGTTAGTCTGTGGTTGTGGTCATACAGTCAGTCTGTGGTTGTGACAGTATGGTCAGTCTGTGGTTGTGGCAGTATGGTCAGTCTGTGGTTGTGACAGTATGGTCAGTCTGTGGTTGTGACAGTATGGTCAGTCTATGGTTGTGGTCATACAGTCAGTCTATGGTTGTGACAGTATGGTCAGTCTATGGTTGTGACAGTATGGTCAGTCTGTGGTTGTGACAGTATGGTCAGTCTATGGTTGTGACAGTATGGTCAGTCTGTGGTTGTGGTCATACAGTCAGTCTATGGTTGTGACAGTATGGTCAGTCTGTGGTTGTGACAGTATGGTCAGTCTGTGGTTGTGACAGTGTGGTCAGTCTGTGGTTGTGGCAGTGTGGTCAGTCTATGGTTGTGACAGTGTGGTCAGTCTATGGTTGTGGCAGTGTGGTCAGTCTATGGTTGTGGCAGTGTGGTCAGTCTGTGGTTGTGACAGTATGGTCATGCATGATCATGGTCCTCTCCTCACAAACCCTCTCTAACTGCATGTGGGATTGCATGCAGATAACACCAAAATAAAAGCAATTTTATTGCAAGATGTATTTATTATTTTAATCCTTTGTGTACATGATGATTAAACCCCCTGAGTATTCTTTGGTAGGCCTACTTGTTCATCATGGAATTCAGAGATGATGATGATGATGGTGAACATGTGAAAACCAAAATGTGGCTAATACCTAGCACAGAAATATCCAATTAGGAAAAGTATACATGAATATTATAACAATCAGCACATTTTCAATATGGGCAGTACAAATAAACATGAATAACTTACATTTTTGCATTTCATTTTAATTCTCTATTTATTCTTCAAGTAAACCAGAAAGTACACTGGTGATGGTGCAAAATAGGCTTTCAAAACAGAGGTCCTCTCATTCTGCAAGTGTTTAGTGAATGACGAGGGGGAGAGGGATACACAGGCTAAGATGGTTCAGTGAAGTGAACCCTGAATTCTACAAATGTTCAAAAAAACCTTGGTTGCTGGCCGTTGTTGACTTTTAGTATCTGATCTTTTACAATACATGTCAAATCTGTGAAGATATGTGTTCCTTTTTATCTGTGAAGATATGTGTTCCTTTTTATCTGTGAAGATATGTGTTCCTTTTTATGATTTGACATTCATTGTTTTTATTAAAATGTTCAGAATGAAACGTGGAAGATATGGGGTCTAATGTTCACCCATAACATGGAAGATATGGGGTCTAATGTTCAGCCATAACGAGGAAGATATGGGGTCCAATGTTCACCCTTAACGAGGAAGATATGGGGTCCAATGTTCACCCTTAACGAGGAAGATATGGGGTCCAATGTTCACCCTTAACGAGGAAGATATGGGGTCCAATGTTCACCCTTAACGAGGAAGATATGGGGTCCAATGTTCACCCAAAGATAAAAATATACTATAAAACATTCAGCAGCACCTTTTGACCTGTTTGAAGAAAGGGAAAGTTCAGCCTACACGTTGGCCAGAAAATAGGTACTTTTTAAATGTGTAATTGAAATTCAAACATTTGTGTCTTAATTGTAGACACCTGGTGCCATTTGTCTGGATAAAGCAATATTTTAAGTGTCAATAAATGCTCAGAATCAAACAGTTTGCTTACTGTCTGTTACTTTATGAAGGGGACATTATGAAGAGGATGGGGGACATCATATATAACAAATGAATATACAGGTAACTGCCAAAAATAAAGGAAACCTCAACATTAAGTGTCTTAATAGTGTGTTGGGCCACCAAAGCCATCAGACTGTAAAACAGCCATCACTAACACAGAGTGGCTGCTGCCTACGTACAGACTTGAAATCATTGGCCACTTTAATAAATGGATCACTAGTCACTTTAATAATGGCACTTTAATAATGTTGACATATCTTGCATCACTCATCTCATATGTATATATTGCATTTTATACCATCTATTGCATCTTGCCTACATTGCTCATCCATATATTTATATGTATAGATTCTTATTCCATTCCTTTACTTAGATGTGTGTGTATTAGGTAGTTGTTGTGGAGTTAGATTACTTGTTAGTTGTTGCTGCACTATCGGAACTAGAAGCACAAGCATTTCGCTACACTCGCAATATCATCTGCTAACCATGTGTATGTGACCAATAAAATTTGATTTGATTGATTTGATTTGTGTGGAAGCACCTGCTTTCAATATTCTTTGTATCCCTCGTTTACTCAAATGTTTATTTTATTTTGGGGGTTACCTAGTACAAGGCTGTAGCTCTGTGGAAAACTATGCAAAGAAGATCAAGGACCCGAGAGACTGATAAACAGAGACTCTGACCGAGAGACTGATAAACAGCTTCTATCTCCATGCCATCAGACTGTTAAACAGTCATCACTAGTGAGCGTCCGCCATGTAGTCTGCCCTGAACCTTAGTCACTATTAATAGCTGGCTATCACCTGGTACTCTACCCTGCACCTTAGAGACTGCTGCCCTATGTACACACTGTAGAGCCATTGAACACTGGTCACTTTAAAATTCCTTACATACTTTACCCACTTCATATGTATATACTGTATTCTAGTCATGGTTCATCCTTTATAACTACTGCTGTCTACTTCATATGTATATACTGTATTCTAGTCATGATTCATCCTATATAACTACTGCTGTCCACTTCATATGTATATACTGTATTCTAGTCATGGTTCATCCTTTATAACTACTGCTGTCTACTTCATATGTATATACTGTATTCTAGTCATGATTCATCCTATATAACTACTGCTGTCCACTTCATATGTATATACTGTATTCTAGTCATGGTTCATCCTTTATAACTACTGCTGTCTACTTCATATGTATATACTGTATTCTAGTCATGATTCATCCTATATAACTACTGCTGTCTACTTCATATGTATATACTGTATTCTAGTCATGATTCATCCTATATAACTACTGCTGTCTACTTCATATGTATATACTGTATTCTAGTCATGATTCATCCTATATAACTACTGCTGTACACACCTTTTTCTATTCATGAACTGTCAATATTGACTATACACACCGTTCACAAACATATATACATATTTATATTATGGGCTCTTATTGCTCGTTCTGATATTGATCATTCTGATATGTCTTTTGGACAATGTGTATATTGTTATTGTATTGCTAGATTTTGCTGCATTGTTGGAGGTAGAAATAAAATCGTTCTGCTGCACCTGCGCTAAAATCTGCAACACTGTGTATGAGACCAATAAACGTTGGTTTGATTTGCACTGTAGGGTTACATTGACACCTACAGGTCTGCTATGGTACTGTTTCCCTAATAAACACATCCCAGATTACGTCTGCGTTGCGCGATCGCCACCTGTTCACTGTGTTTACCACTGACCACTGCAGAGGGTTTCTGTATCATAGAAACAGAAGCCATTTATAAAAAGTGAATATGTTCTGGATGGTTCCCGACCTCATATGACGTATCATCAAAACACTAGTGACCACTCGCAATAAATCCATGTTTGACAGCGTTATGGTAAAATGCCCAAATAACGCCAATTAATGAAACATATTTTAAGTCTTGTGGAATACTCGTTTCTGATTGGCTTGAAGGGCATTCTGGAGCTTTCATTATTTCCCTATAACGCACGGTATATTTGCATGGTAGAATTCAATGGCTTTAGTTCAATGTTTGAGCTGATTATGAAAGCAAAATAAATAAATAAATAAGTGGCATGCACGCATGCCAGCAAAGCCACTACACCACTCAACACAACACTAAACAATACATTCATTGCACTATAACGGTGACAAACGGTGCCCACAAACTGTTAGGGCCTAAATAAAGCTGTCTTAACACCTTACCACTGCTACACCTGGCTATCAGCGGAGCCTTTTCTGGCAGCAAAACAGTCCATTCAGACTCATTTACTGCTTTTTAAAAACATAGCTGATATGGCTGACTTGCTTAAATAAATGTGGTTTCTACTGGCAATTGAAATGTACAAACTATGGCATAAGGGGACGACAAGAGGATAAGAGGCAACCCGTAATTTCAATAAAGACATTAATGAGCGAGCAAGGACGGACGTACGTAGTCAATATAACTAACCTCAGCAAAAAAAAGAGACGTCCCTTTTCAGGACCCTGTCTTTTAAAGATAATTCAGAAAAATCCAAATAACTTCACAGATCTTCATTGTAAAGGGTTTAAACACTGTTTCCCATGCTTGTTCAATGAACCATAAACAATTAATGAACATGCACCTGTGGAACGGTCGTTAAGACACTAACAGCTTACAGACGGTAGGCAAGTAAGGTCACAGTTAACTTAGGACACTAAAGAGGCCTTTCTACTGCCTTAGGCATGCTGCAAGGAGGCATGAGGACTGCAAATGTGGCCAGGGCAATAAATTGCAATGTCCGTACTGTGAGATGCCTAAGACAGTGCTACAGGGAGACAGGACGAACAGCTGATCGTCCTCGCAGTGGCAGAACACATGTAACAACACCTGCACAGGATCGGTACATCCGAACATCACACATGTGGGACAGGTACAGGATGGCAACAACAACTGCCCGAGTTACACCAGGAACGCACAATCCCTCCATCAGTGCTCAGACTGTCCGCAATAGGCTGAGAGAGGCTGGACTGAGGGCTTGTAGGCCTGTTGTAAGGCAGGTCCTCACCAGACATCACCGGCAACAACATCGCCTAGGGGCACAAACCCACCGTCGCTGGACCAGACAGGACTGGCAAAAAGTGCTCTTCACTGACGAGTAGCGGTTTTGTCTCACCAGGGGTGATGGTCGGATTCGCGTTTATCGTCAAAGGAATGAGCGTTACACCGAGGTAATTGATATAAGTCAACATCTAAGTATTAAGTATTTTTACGTTAATTGTTATGTCTGTATTGTTTTAAAAAAACAATAATGGTGTGGGTCCATCAGAGTCAAATACTTTCTATAGAACAAACTTCACGTCATGATAGGCAACCGAAATGAATAATTCATGTATGTGTGTTATGTTAATACATAGAGGAGGAAGTATAATGTAGATATAAACATTTCAGAACAACTACTAGTGGAATAAGACATGAGAGAGATAGACTAATACACTTGAAACAAATGGCCAAACCGAAGACTGCAGACATTACTAGTGCCTCCCCCGCGATCAAACCGACATAAAAAAAATGAAATGAAACGCAGCCTAACGTGATCAGAAATCCCAACTAGCATGCAGCAATGAAGAATTGACTGCGTGTGCGTTCATGCGAGGGGAGGGATTCTGGCAGGGGGGAGCTTTTTGGCACAACACCGGAGCACAGGAGGTTGGTGTCATCTTAATTGGGGAGGATGGGCTCATTGTAATGGCTGGAGCAGAATAAGTGAATTGGTATCAAAATACATCAAACACATGGTTTCCATGTGTTTGATGCCATTCCATTGGCTCCATGCCAGTTCTTATTTTGAGTCGCCCTCTCCTCAGCAGCCTCCACTGAGCCAGATCCATGTATTTATATGTATGTATTGTTTTCTAAATATGTAGCCAGTCAGCTAGCTCGAATTCCAATGTTGGATAGAAAAGCTAATTTGGTCCATTTATGAAAATAGCGACAATAATCTCACAGTATTTTTTACTTATCCAATCTTCACCCAACGGCACTGTGCAGCATACATGTGTGCAACAACTGTAACTAGTAGCTAGCCCATCTGTAGCCCCCAACTAACTAGTTGAGTTCCAGTTATTGTCTTATTATTTTTCAGCTATCTTGTTTTGAACACCAAATGACACAAGCTGCCTGCCAGTGGTAGCTAGCTAGATATCACTGCCTTACCGTTGCATCATTGGCTATCTTGGATGAATGCAGATGTCAGTCGTAATTTTAACAAGCAAAGACAACCATCGTTTTCAATGAATAAACTGGCATTTTTAAAATACTCACATTTGTCTGAGTGGTCAAGTCAATATCTTTATTGTCCAAGTTAGGATGTTTGTGTGAAGGTTCAGCAAAACATGCTGTTTCAACTCTGCTCATCATTGGCCAGTGCTAAGCATCAGTCACAGTAGAATGGTTGTATCTAGCTATGAGCAGGAACACACACACACACACACACACACACACACACACACACACACACACACACACACACACACACACACACACACACACACACACACACACACACACACACACCAGGGTTTCCTCAGGAAAATGTGATCAGCACACAAATATTTATTTTGCCGCTGATAGTTCCATAGCCTGCCACACATGAGTTGCTGGGCTCGGGGTACGAGGTTATCAGGAAGTGTACTAGCTAGCTACTTGTCTGGCAAGTCAGTTAAGAACAAATTCTTTTTTGCCGGGGTGGCAGTGTAGCCTAGTGGTTTGAGTGTTGGACTAGTAACTGAAAGGTTGCAAGTTCAAATCCCCAAGTTACAAATCTGTTGTTCTGCCCCTGAACAAGGCAGTTAACCCACTGTTCCTAGGCTGTCATTGAAAATAAGAATTTGTTCTTAACTGACTTGCCTAGTTAAATAAAGGTAAAAATGTGCAATGCTGGGCCAATTGTGCAACCACCCTATAGGACTCCCAATCACAGGCAGTTGTGATTCAGCCTGGATTTGAACCGTGGACTTTCGTGACACCTCTTGCATTAAGATACCAGTGCCTTAGACCACTCGGCAGCCCTTGTAATCATTCTAAATTGACAGTTATTTTCCTCTGCTAGCCCTCTACCAGGTGAGGACTAGTTACTTGCTTGCTAGTAGCTAATGTTATACACAGAAAATAACAACCTCTGTTTTAAAAAGACAATGTTATTTATTGACTGTGATATCCTTCGTCTATGAATAAGTTAACCGGCACGGGCTATCGACATTGTTTGTTGTTTATTGCGAACAAACAGTTGTGTACGTGGTACATTAACCTCACATAGCTAGAGGTAGCATTAACCTCACATAGCTAGAGGTAGCATTAACCTCACATAGCTAGAGGTAGCATTAACCTCACATAGCTAGAGGTAGCATTAACCTCACATAGCTAGAGGGGGCGAGTGGCTCACTACCGCCATCTGTCGGATAGTTTTGAGATTCCATCATGAAATCGCACTGCGATATTGACAACGGTTCATTGTCCTTACCGTACTGTCAACTACATTATGTGATGACTTATTTGTAAATACAGAGCACAGCTATGCACAGAACCATGCAGAAGAATGCAACTTTCTACACCTGGAACTACATTTGCTTGCTATTGTGACATCACGGTGATGTCTCATATAGCTCTAACACAAAGCGTGCCACGACTACGAAAAGTATATATATTCTGAATCGGGACAAAGCCTGAAATCCTAAAATATCCCCACGAGGATAGTAAAAACAAGGAAAATTCTCCTTCGTGGGGACATTTCCCGTGTTCCCATGAGGAAAAAGGCTATTTCGAGTTTAGGGGATTAGGTTAGGGCTACAATTAGGATTAAGGGTTAGGGGAAAATAGCATTTTTCGTCCCCACGAGGATGGAAGAACAAGTGTGTGTGTGGATGTGTTTAACGATACTTGTGGGGACTAGACAAGAATAGTAAAAATGTAAAAAATTTGACCAACTGGGGATATTTTGTTGGTCCCCACAAGGTCAAATGCTATTTCTAGGGGGTTTAGGGTTAAGGTTGGAATTAGTGTTAGGGTTAGAATTATGTTTAGGCTTAGGAGCTAGGGCTAGGTTAGGGTAAGTGGTTAGGGAAAATTAGTATTTTGAATGGGACTGAATGGTGTGTCCGCACAAGGTTACTTGTACAAGACTGTGTGTGTGTGTGTGTGTGTGTGTGTGTGTGTGTGTGTGTGTGTGTGTGTGTGTGTGTGTGTGTGTGTGTGTGTGTGTGTGTGTGTGTGTGTGTGTGTTGAAAAAAGCTGTTGATTTTTCTCCATCCTTCCCTGATTCAGAATATTTAATTTCATAGTCATGGCTTGCTTGGTTCCATAGCTATTGACAAGAGAACCGAATATTCAATCAAAAAAATGTTTAACCTCGGGTTGACTGTGTTTGCCTAACTAACTGCTAGCATTAGCTAACAGACCCATGTGTAGACAGATGAATAGGGGGTTAGTTTCAGTAGCTATGGACATAGAGTTGTTGCCTTGCTAGCTACTGTAGCTAGCTAGCATTTATGAGACAGACCCAGAGCTGAAGCTAACTAGACTAGACTCATTAAGCTAGCTAACGTCTGATCACTTCTATCCTCTAGCACTAGCCTATCTTTCTGGACAAGGGCAAGGCAGGTCAGTCAGGATGGGTGCCACAATGTCCAGTCCAATGTTCAATGTTCTACCCCCACTCTCCCCCTCGAGGCAACGGCCTGTCCCCCTCCTGCGTTCAGTGACGGAGTGGCCCCCTCCTGCGTTCAGTGACGGAGAGGCCCCCTCCTGCGTTCAGTGACGGAGTGCCCCCCTCCTGCGTTCAGTGACGGAGTGGCCCCCTCCTGCGTTCAGTGACGGAGTGGCCCCCTCCTGCGTTCAGTGACGGAGTGGCCCCCTCCTGCGTTCAGTGACGGAGTGGCCCCCTCCTGCGTTCAGTGACGGAGTGGCCCCCTCCTGCGTTCAGTGACGGAGTGGCCCCCTCCTGCGTTCAGTGACGGAGTGGCCCCCTCCTGCGTTCAGTGACGGAGTGGCCCCCTCCTGCGTTCAGTGACGGAGTGGCCCCCTCCTGGGTTCAGTGACGGAGTGGCCCCCTCCTGCGTTCAGTGACGGAGTGGCCCCCTCCTGCGTTCAGTGACGGAGTGGCCCCCTCCTGTGTTCAGTGTCGGCGTGGCCTCCTCATGCGTTCAGTATCAGCTTGGCCCCATCCTGTGTTCAGTGTCGGCGTGGCCCCATCACAGGGCTGTGCGATGCACCAGGTACATGAACCAGTCAAAGGTAAGCTCCGTCTCAGCTTCTTCACCAGGACCAATAGATTGCCGGTCTATGTCGTTTTTATTGTTGTTGTTTTTCCAGAGCTTTGTTTACCATGTACTATTGTTACTAGTTATAGTGGATGAAGATCTGAAGGGTGGCGGGTAGCCTAGCAGTTAGAGCGTTGGGCAGGTAACCAAAAGGTTGCTGGTTCGAATACCTGAGCCGAAGAGGTGTGGAATCGGTTGATGTGCCCTTGAGCAAGGCACTTAACCATAATTTGCTCCAGAGGCACTGTACTACTGTGGCTGACCCTGTAAAAGTACACTGTACCTATCTGGTGTATGTGACAATAAAACATCTATTTTTTATTTTTTTTAAATGTACATTTTGCATGGAGATTGATGTTGGCTGATCTGTTGTATGTAGCTGACAGGTTGTGGAAACAATGTTCCTCTCTGACGACAATACATTCTATTCTGTGAAGCTTGTCTCTTTGGAACAGGACTTTTTCCTGACTGTGACCTACCTAAGATGTGTGTTGTAACTTTGACTTCTCCATCCATGGCCTCAGTAGTTGCCCCTCCCTCAGAGTGCCCCATGTACCACTCTATTGCTGATGTCCCTGCACAAGAGATGCCCACTGCTGCCGCAGGGCCCGTACACCACGACCGGGCCTATGAGTTTGTGGACTGTCCGATAAAGACAGCAGCTGCACAGGGCCAGACTGACATCGACCCCACTAACATGGTCAGTAAGAGGATAAAGTGTCTACATGTTAACTGTTCACTGACTAATAGCAGTCTAACTGTAGCTAGGAAATAGTTTTCCCTCCCCATGGTATCAGCTGATTTGGTTGGTTGTTTGATGAGTGTTCAACATGAGTAGTGAAGGGAAAGGCTTGATGTTGGAAAATTCACTTTATAAAAGCTGATAAAGAGGAAAATGTTTCAATATGTTGGCTAACGTTATGATCATCCTGTTGGGTCCAGATGCCCCCCCCCCCCATCCAACTCCCTGCTTCAGATCAACTCACCCTCCTGCCAGTGAACAGAGAGGAGTCTAAGATCCCAGGGGCTGGAACCAATAAGAACTGGGTCTACTCCTCGGAGCAGACGTTCTGGAATGCTCAGGAAAGGTTAAGGCTACATTGATGAAGTTAGATAGGCTTACATCTTACTACAGTCTTGCTATTTACCAAGGGTTAAAGCTACTAAGAAGCTGTATTGAAGGGTGGAGAGCTCTTTTGTGAACAGTGCTTACAATGTGTTCTGACTGCAATGTTTTCTGTTAAGTCTGTGACATCAAGGTGATCTCTCATATAGCTCTTAAACAGAGCGTGCCATGACTACGAAAATGAAATATCACCGATCAGAGGAGAATAGAGAGAAATCCAACACTTTTCTTTTTGGTGAAATTTTATAATTGTTTTAGTTCTAGGTTTTTGAGCTTTCAATATTCAATAGCTCTACACAAAGCGTGCCATGACTATGATATTGATATGTCAAATTGCTATATGTCACCTGAGTTGCTTTAGTTGTTGTTGCTGGAAACACTTACTAGACTGTGGCATGAAGTTTGTTAGCCTGTATGTCTGTGCTTTCAAGAAGCAGGAGACAACACAGTACAGCACTGTGGTTTAAACAGCAGAAAACCATTTTCTTCCCCACCACCAGGTGGCGCTGAAGGGAAGATGACCTGGGGCAACAAGGCATGGCAGCAGAATCTGATTTGGGAGGCCCTCCACACAGGGGCAGAAATCCCGGGGGGGACGGGGGACACACGACCCCCCCCATCCTGGGAAAAATATGATTTGTCCCCCCCAATATATCACTGAAACATAACTATGTAATTTAAATAATATTAATAATACGCAATGAAAGCAATTGTGCTGATTATAGACACTTAATAGCGCGTTTTTAAGTTTCAAAAGATTGCGACCCCCCATCCTTTGCCTCACAATGGTTTGATCCACTGCCAGTTCCTTAGCTTGCTAGGTAACAGAGAGGTCGTATCTACTGTCTGAAAGGCACTCAATGCACGTAACTGACGTGAGGTTAATCCAGTCAATCGCGCACACACACTAGCTGAATATGCAGAGCTAGCGCGCAAATATTAACTATTAAGCTAGCTAGTACCTATTCCATTTATGTGGCGTCGTCAAAGATGGAATCTTTGCTATCGTCAATTTATTCCAAGATCAGCATGCAGATGATGTAAGTTAGTGCTTCAAAGTCCCTGTGATAAGGTTAGCGATAAACTGAAATCCAAACTGAACAGAACTACACTCTCTTCTACCATTGTCTTAAATATATTTAATGGTCTCGTTGCAAAAGCTAAATTGTCGAAAGGGAACTTTTATTTATTTATTTTATTTCACCTTTATTTAACCCGGGTAGCAAAGATTATAGCAAACACCACTGAAACTGAATTGGTGCTCGCTAGCTTTGCAAATTCAGCTATTGTTGGAAGCCAGCCAATATGAAACAAACTATTAAAATTACAAAAGGTTGCAGCATATGTTGTGTAAATGGTGAACTCATACAGCTGTCAACTCTTGTCATTTTAATCCGTTTCACATTTTCTAGCTACCTTTTAGATCGAAGCCCAAATAGAATGATTGAAGATGATAGAAGCCCATCTCCTACTGTAAATAACCTACACACTGTGTGTGTAGCCAGCCAGCCAGCCAGGTAGAAAAATGGCAGAAAAATAAAAGATGGACATCAGAGTATTTTTCAAAACACCAAAACGCATAGTAAGAACCCTAGTAGCCTAATATCTCAAAAACTAGTTGATAAATTGTTCATAAGAAAGAAATGAAATTCTAATGGAAATGTTTCACAATGATGTCATTAGGCAGAGCAGGCAACAGATGGCACACAGACAGCAGAGTTGGGGACAGATATACAGGGACAGACTGGCAGAGACAGGGAGTCTCAGGTAAGTTTGTTGAGTCTTTGTTTGGCAACATTATGAAAGGTTCTCAATTTTTTTGACTTGTAAAATAGGAACATAATTGGAAAATGCCATGGATACCCCCACTCTCAACTTAAACTGGTGACTGAACTAAGATTTGTTAAAGGCAATGGTATTGCTGTTGTGATTAGTTGTGTAGTTTTGGGTACCGGTAGTTAGGAGTACGGCAAACACAAATTTCAAACACAAATTTCTTTGGTTCCTCAATATACATTTACCATATTACAATGTAGGCTATGTGTTACAGCACTACTTTTGGTGTCCCCCTCAGGAATTGCTCTTGAGAAAATTTCATGTAATTGTCCCCTCCAAAGTTGATATCAGATTTTCGCCCCTGCCTCCACGCCGGGTGAGTAGAAAAAGAGACATTCCTGGATTTAGTTATTCATAGTCATAGCTAGTTATAGTTAGGAGTGACAGGTCGCCTAGTTGTCAGAGTGTTGGGTAAGGAACAGAAAGGTTGCTAGATCGAATCCCAGAGCAGACGAGGTAAAAATCTGTCGTTCTGCCCCTGAACAAGGCAGTTAACCCACTGTTCCTAGGCCGCCGTTGTAAATAAGAATTTGTTCTGAGCTGACTTGCCTAGTTAAATAACTAAAAATAGTTAATTATGCTAAAATTAGGCCTAATCAATGTAGAATAATTTTTAGAAGCCTTTCCAAACGTACACCTCAATAACCCATCAGACCTCCAGATCTAACACTGCTTTTACCGTGTTACAGACTGATGAGGAATGAGGAAATGAGGAGGAAATAACCTTTTTTTTCTCACTCGTTCTGGCTGACATTTTACTTTTCTTGTTAGGGAATGTCCATGCGGTCCGTCCCTGAAACGTTTTGGGGGGCAAAGCCAAGGAGTTGTCCTCTAGGGCTCGAATGCATCACTGGATGGGGTGAGAGAAAATTTCTGTCAATAACTTTGTAATCCTCTACTTTGAAATGTTTGTGCAAAGAAGTTATATGTGCAGAGTACATTCTGAATGAAAGGGCCTTGATAAGCATACAAAGTCCATTTCATAGTATAAGATATTTGAATTATTTTATTTGTATCTGTCTTCAGATATGAGTTGCCATTCGACCGTCATGACTGGATCGTGGATCGCTGTGGGAACGAAGTCCGCTACGTGAACGATTACAACGACGGAGAGTTCAACAAGGACACTTATGAGTTCTCCATCCTGGATGTCCGCCCAGCTTTTGACTCTATAGATGCAGTCTGGGACAGGATGAAGGTCGCTTGGTGGAGCTGGACCCCGTAAGCAGCAAGCAACACGCTGTGAAACACGGTTTTCCATTCTTCATTTCAATACTGAGATTAGATAAAAACATAAACCACGAAGACCCATTCCCTCTGTCTGCAATAAGTGTGTCCACTTGGGGCGGCAGGTAGCCTAGCGGTTAGCGCATTGGACTAGTAGCCAAAAGGTTGCAAGATCAAATTCTGGAGCTGACAAGGTAAAAATCTGTTGTTCTGCCCCTGAACAAGGCAGTTAAACCACTGTTCCTAGGCTGTCATTGTAAATAAGAATGGGTTCTTGACTGACTTGCCTAGTTAAATAAAGGTCAAATAAAAAAATTGTAATATGCCAGATTCATCATAATTGTTTTTGATTTGTCAGTTTGAGGTGGTTCAGGTATCGATCCTTCTAGTGCAGTTTAAAACGCCATGATGTGCACATGAGCCAGCAAGAGCGATTGGCTTTAAGCATTCGCTGGAGGTGTGTTGCTTTGGTTCTAGCCTCTCAGCCTTTTTAAATATGTTTGATTGCACAGGGAGTGTTTTGCTATAGCTAAATGAGATGGAGAAAGTATACTTATTTTTTTAAACGGTCAGTGGGGCAGTTGACATCTAAACTAGGTTAACTGTAGGATGTTGACGTCTAAACTAGGTTAACTGTAGGATGTTGACGTTTAAACTAGGTTAACTGTAGGATGTTGACGTTTAAACTAGGTTAACTGTAGGATGTTGACGTCTAAACTAGGTTAACTGTAGGATGTTGACGTCTAAACTAGGTTAACTGTAGGATGTTGACGTTTAAACTAGGTTAACTGTAGGATGTTGACGTCTAAACTAGGTTAACTGTAGGATGTTGACGTCTAAACTAGGTTAACTGTAGGATGTTGACGTTTAAACTAGGTTAACTGTAGGATGTTGACATTTAAACTAGGTTAACTGTAGGATGTTGACATTTAAACTAGGTTAACTGTAGGATGTTGACATTTAAACTAGGTTAAACTGTAGGATGTTGACATTTAAACTAGGTTAACTGTAGGATGTTGACATTTAAACTAGGTTAAACTGTAGGATGTTGACATTTAAACTAGGCTAATTGCAACCTTCTCCTTCCATCATTTTTATTTAAGTCGGTATACTCTGTTTGTTTTGGTGGTAAAGATTTTAACACTTCTGTTGAGTTTTTATTAAAGAAATATGACAGGACCACTATTAGTGCATCCGTCTGACCTTAGTATACGGTAGAGCTTTGCTACGGATCTAGCATGATCCAAACTCCTCCTATTCAGTTGGGGTGGTCACTCACTCTTACAAAATATATGCTTTTAGACTATTCTGTTGTCAACCAATTGAATGGACTCATTTTGATTTTGACTTAAGACACTTCCTGTTTGTTCATTGTACAGTGATGTTACACATAGCTAGGCCTGTTCAGAATTGTAGCTAGTTGTCTTCCTCTGTTCGGTTTACTTATATCGCCATGCCGTATATTTACATGTATTTCCCAGTCAGCTGTTGTGGTAAGCTATTTATTGTCTCAGGGGTGAATTTCTGTGTGTACAGCTGCTTGTTTTCAAACATTATTTTACTTGAACCAAACTACCATTAAACTGTTTTCTACTGGCTCTGAAACCACTGGGTCGCCATTTTGGTTCTACTGGCTCTGAAACCATTGGGTCGCCATTTTGGTTCTACTGGCTCTGAAACCATTGGGTCGCCATTTTGGTTCTACTGGCTCTGAAACCATTGGGTCGCCATTTTGGTTCTACTGGCTCTGAAACCATTGGGTCGCCATTTTGGTTCTACTGGCTCTGAAACCATTGGGTCGCCATTTTGGTTCTACTGGCTCTGAAACCATTGGGTCGCCATTTTGGTTCTACTGGCTCTGAAACCATTGGGTCGCCATTTTGGTTCTACTGGCTCTGAAACCATTGGGTCTCCATCTTGGTCCTACTGGCTCTGAAACCATTGGGTCTCCATCTTGGTCCTACTGGCTCTGAAACCATTGGGTCTCCATCTTGTTTCTACTGGCTCTGAAACCATTGGGTCGCCATTTTGGTTCTACTGGCTCTGAAACCATTGGGTCGCCATTTTGGTTCTACTGGCTCTGAAACCATTGGGTCGCCATTTTGGTTCTACTGGCTCTGAAACCATTGGGTCGCCATTTTGGTTCTACTGGCTCTGAAACCATTGGGTCGCCATTTTGGTTCTACTGGCTCTGAAACCATTGGGTCTCCATCTTGGTCCTACTGGCTCTGAAACCATTGGGTCTCCATCTTGGTCCTACTGGCTCTGAAACCATTGGGTCTCCATCTTGTTTCTACTGGCTCTGAAACCATTGGGTCTCCATCTTGGTTCTACTGGCTCTGAAACCATTGGGTCTCCATCTTGGTTCTACTGGCTCTGAAACCATTGGGTCTCCATCTTGGTTCCACTGGCTCTGAAACCATTGGGTCTCCATCTTGGTTCTACTGGCTCTGAAACCATTGGGTCTCCATCTTGGTTCCACTGGCTCTGAAACCATTGGGTCTCTACCTTGGTTCTACTGGCTCTGAAGCCATTGGGTCTCTACCTTGGACCTACTGGCTCTGAAACCATTGGGTCTCCATCTTGGTTCTACTGGCTCTGAAACCATTGGGTCTCTACCTTGGTTCTACTGGCTCTGAAACCATTGGGTCTCCATCTTGGTTCTACTGGCTCTGAAACCATTGGGTCTCCATCTTGGTTCTACTGGCTCTGAAACCATTGGGTCTCCATCTTGGTTCTACTGGCTCTGAAACCATTGGGGTCTCCATCTTGGTTCTACTGGCTCTGAAACCATTGGGTCTCCATCTTGGTTCTACTGGCTCTGAAACCATTGGTACTGGCTCTGAAACCATTGGGTCTCTATCTTGGTTCTACTGGCTCTGAAACCATTGGGTCTCCATCTTGGTTCTACTGGCTCTGAAACCATTGGTACTGGCTCTGAAACCATTGGGTCTCTATCTTGGTTCTACTGGCTCTGAAACCATTGGGTCTCCATCTTGGTTCTACTGGCTCTGAAACCATTGGGTCTCCATCTCGGTTCTACTGGCTCTGAAACCATTGGGTCTCCATCTTGGTTCTACTGGCTCTGAAACCATTGGGTCTCCATCTTGGTTCTACTGGCTCTGAAACCATTGGGTCTCCATCTTGGTTCTACTGGCTCTGAAACCATTGGGTCTCCATCTTGGTTCTACTGGCTCTGAAACCATTGGGTCTCCATCTTGGTTCTACTGGCTCTGAAACCATTGGGTCTCCATCTTGGTTCTACTGGCTCTGAAACCATTGGGTCTCCATCTTGGTCCTACTGGCTCTGAAACCATTGGGTCTCCATCTTGGTTCTACTGGCTCTGAAACCATTGGGTCTCTACCTTGGTTCTACTGGCTCTGAAACCATTGGGTCTCCATCTTGGTTCTACTGGCTCTGAAACCATTGGGTCTCTACCTTGGTTCTACTGGCTCTGAAACCATTGGGTCTCCATCTTGGTTCTACTGGCTCTGAAATCATTGGGTCTCCATCTTGGCTCTACTGGCTCTGAAACCATTGGGTCTCTACCTTGGTTCTACTGGCTCTGAAACCATTGGGTCTCCATCTTGGTTCTACTGGCTCTGAAACCATTGGGTCTCCATCTTGGTTCTACTGGCTCTGAAACCATTGGGTCTCTACCTTGGTTCTACTGGCTCTGAAACCATTGGGTCTCCATCTTGGTTCTACTGGCTCTGAAACCATTGGGTCTCCATCTTGGTTCTACTGGCTCTGAAACCATTGGTACTGGCTCTGAAACCATTGGGTCTCTATCTTGGTTCTACTGGCTCTGAAACCATTGGGTCTCCATCTTGGTTCTACTGGCTCTGAAACCATTGGGTCTCCATCTTGGTTCTACTGGCTCTGAAACCATTGGTACTCGCTCTGAAACCATTGGGTCTCCATCTTGGTTCTACTGGCTCTGAAACCATTGGGTCTCCATCTTGGTTCCACTGGCTCTGAAACCATTGGGTCTCCATCTTGGTTCTACTGGCTCTGAAACCATTGGGTCTCCATCTTTTTTCTACTGGCTCTGAAACCATTGGGTCTCCATCTTGGTTCTACTGGCTCTGAAACCATTGGGTCTCCATCTTGGTTCTACTGGTTCTGAAACCATTGGGTCTCCATTTTGGTTCTACTGGCTCTGAAACCATTGGGTCTCTACCTTGGTTCTACTGGCTCTGAAACCATTGGGTCTCCATCTTGGTTCTACTGGCTCTGAAACCATTGGGTCTCCATCTTGGTTCTACTGGCTCTGAAACCATTGGGTCTCCATCTTGGTTCTACTGGCTCTGAAGCCATTGGGTGTATATTTTCTTCTGCATCAGATGCGTTTGTGTTTTGAGCACCATCTTCTGGTTTAGTGATGAAACTACTTGTAATAAAAGTGTAGCTAGGCTATATGAACGGCAGATGGAGCAATATCTCCAGGATTCGTCCCCTTCCGTATCAGCTTCGTTGCACGACTACCCACAATACACGGCAGGGCTCATTGCAAGCCAGCCCATTGTTCTGTCAGTTCATAGAAGTACAGGTCACGCACGGTGTGATGAATGTGAAAGAAAAGGGGTATGATTAAGAAAAACTACAGAAATTCAATTAATCTCACCTGAAACCTTTTTTTTCACATTCAAAACTTGTTGTCCTAAACCATATGGAAAGGAGAGTAAGTGAGAACCAACCACTCCACAGTCTGAACATCGATTCATGTTACAGTATTGTATCTGTACCTCTTTATAAAATGAACGGAATAGAGATTTGAAAGTTACAGAAAACAGGTGATGTTTCAGTTTTCTTTGAAGAAGGGTGAATAGAGAAGATAAAGAGAAAATTAGCAACAGGATGAGCCTGCTGATGCAGAGTGGGTGTCAGGGCCAGACCTTTTAGGGGGCATGTTCTCAAAATGTTTTTTATTTGGGGAGCATAGCCCTATTTATTTCTGCAATCACTCATCAAAACAAATTGTATGCAAGCTACTTACAGTGCCTACTAAACACGATTGACATCAGGAAAAGAGGATGGGCTGATCGTTGATGATTGACATCAGGAAAAGAGGATGGGCTGATCGTTGATGATTGACATCAGGAAAAGAGGATGGGCTGATCGTTGATGATTGACATCAGGAAAAGAGGATGGGCTGATCGTTGATGATTGACATCAGGAAAAGAGGATGGGCTGATCGTTGATGATTGACATCAGGAAAAGAGGATGGGCTGATCGTTGATGATTGCTGTAAATCTGTTAGTTAGCTGACTCCATTTATTTGACTGATATCAGCCAACCAGACCCAATATTGATGATGATGATGTAGGCTAAATCAAGTGTTGTTCAAATGTTATGCTGCTGTGGCAGTACTGTTGATATTTAAACTAGGTAACTAGCTACACACACTCAACCAGTGATGGCATCTCGCAAGCGACAGAGAGGGAATTAGAGTGAGCGAGAGGGAATTAGAGTGAGACCGAGAGGGAAAGTGAGTGAGAGAGAGAGAGAGAGAGGGAGAGATTGAGAACGAGAGAGAAAGAGAGTGAGAGAGAGAGGGAAAGAGAGTGAGAGAGAGGGAGAGATTGAGAACGAGAGGGAAAGAATGAGAGAGAGAGACAGAAGGATTGAGAGAGCAAGAGAGGTAGAAGGGATAGATAGAGAATATTTGACTGTGGGTCTTATCTACTGGGACCTGGCCTTAACAGTTGTCAGGGATGTTTTACTGCTTGAATCCCAATGCTCTGGAATGACCTGTCTTTTCCTTCCCCCATCACACCAGCATCCCAATGACAGCATATGGACCCTCAAAGCTCCGCCACGAATGCAATATGAATGATATGATTTCCCAACAGGGCTCCTGCTTGGCAGGGTGTCAGACAATTCCTGCTGTACAGACATTTTTATTTTATTTAACTAGGCAAGTCAGTTAAGTACAAATTCTTATTTACAATGGCAACCTAAGAACAGTGGGGTAACTGCCTTGTTCAGGAGCAGAACAACAGATTTCTTTAACCTTTTCAGCTCAGGGATTCAATCTAGCAACCTTGCGGTTGGAGGTGAGAGAGCGAGAGAGAGATAGAGGGGCAGAGAAAGAGAAAGAGAGAGGGGCAGAGAGAAAGAGAAAGAGAGAGAGAGAAAGACAGACAGAGACGGGGACAGAGACAGAGAAGGATAGAGGGAGAGAGACGGGGACAGAGACGGGGACAGAGACAGAGAAGGATAGAGGGAGAGAGACAGAGACAGAGAAGGATAGAGGGAGAGAGACGGGGACAGAGACAGAGAAGGATAGAGGGAGAGAGACGGGGACAGAAACAGAGACAGAGAAGGATAGAGGGAGAGAGACAGAGACAGAGAAGGATAGAGGGAGAGAGACGGGGACAGAGACAGAGAAGGATAGAGGGAGAGAGACGGGGACAGAGACAGAGACAGAGAAGGATAGAGGGAGAGAGACAGAGACGGGGACAGAGAAGGATAGAAGGAGAGAGACGGGGACAGAGACAGAGAAGGATAGAGGGAGAGAGACAGGGACAGAGACAGAGACAGAGAAGGATAGAGGGAGAGAGACGGGGACAGAAACAGAGACAGAGAAGGATAGAGGGAGAGAGACGGGGACAGAGACAGAGAAGGATAGAGGGAGAGAGACGGGGACAGAGACAGAGACAGAGAAGGATAGAGGGACAGAGACAGAGACAGAGAAGGATAGAGGGAGAGAGACGGGGACAGAAACAGAGACAGAGAAGGATAGAGGGAGAGAGACGGGGACAGAGACAGAGAAGGATAGAGGGAGAGAGACGGGGACAGAGACAGAGACAGAGAAGGATAGAGGGAGAGAGACAGAGACGGGGACAGAGAAGGATAGAAGGAGAGAGACGGGGACAGAGACAGAGAAGGATAGAGGGAGAGAGACAGGGACAGAGAGAGCGAAAGAGTGAGGGATTGGGAAAGCAAATGTGAAATGAGTGTCAGGTTTTCTATTGAGAAGTAATCAGTCCAGTTTCCAATTTGTGCACTCAGCTTATCGCACTATCTGGAGCAATGAGACTCAGACTTTTATGGTTGGATGGGTGAGCTCATGAGTGGCACAGCGGGCTAAGGCACTGTATCTCAGTGGCTAGAGATGTCACTACAGACTCCAGTTCAATTCCAGGCTGTATCACAACTGTCTGTGATTCAGCAGCCCTCTAGGGCAGTGCACAATTGGCCCAGCATCATTAGGGTTTAGTCGGGGTAGTCCGTCATTGTAAATAAGAATTTGTTCTTAACTGGCTTGCCTGGTTAAATAAAGGTAATTGTACTATGGTGTAGTCAACTGACAGAGAGGTTGGGCTCAACCATAGTTTTTAAAAATAAAATCTGATGGAAACAGGAGACAGGAGACATTGTACAATGATCCCCTCATTTCTCCTCAATTGGATCACTAGCACAATGCCTGAATCCCTATTTAATGTCTATCAACCCTCAGAGAAAGGAGGAGAGAAGAGAGGGAAGAAATGAAGATACAATTCATAGGAGTTCCCTCGAAAGTCTAACATTGACTATGTACATACCCAGCATCTGACAGAGCTGCAGGAGTTGTGACCTGTTTTTGTTGGTTATGTTGTCGTAGTGTCTAGGAGGGCATATTTGAGAGGGAATGCTGTCACCTCCAGGTAGGTGTTTGTCCCCCTGTCTGCTAAGAGTGTCAGGTTCTTGTCCAGTTCTGGCATGTAGGTCCCAACAGACTAGTACATGTCCCTGGGCCTGGAAATTGTTGATCTCCCCCTCTAGGATGGAGAAGCTGTCATCGTTAAAGTATGGGGATCCTATTGGATCCTATCCTATGTAGGATGACTATGTCTGTATTTCTAATTTCTTTGATGAAGTCTGGGTTCCTGCTCTTTAGGCCAAAGGCAGATGACCTCAGACCTGGTACATTCCAGGATGAGATAGTAAAAGCTTTATGTTCCATAGTGTCTTGTGTTGTTTTTGTGTGGTTTAGGCCCGGACCATCACATTAGGTGTCACACCCTGATCTGTTTCACCTGTCTTCGTGATCGTCTCCACCCCCCTCCAGGTGTCACCCATCTTCCCCATTATCCCCTGTGTATTTATACCTGTGTTCTCTGTATGTCTATTGCCAGTTCGTCTTGTTTGTCAAGTCAAACAGCATTTTTTTTCTCAGCTCCTGCTTTTCCACAGTCTCTCTTTTTCTTGCCCTCCTAGTTTTGACCCTTGCCTGTCCTGTCTCGTCTCTTAGTTCTCCTGCCTGACCACTCTGTCTGACCCTGTCCCTGACCCTGACCCTGAGCCTGCCTGCCGTCTTGTACCTTTCCCCCACTACTCTGGTTATTGACCCCTGCCTGCCTTGACCTGTCGTTTCCCTGCCCTGTTGCTGTAATAAACATTGTTACTCCGACACAGTCTGCATCTGGGTCTTACTTTCAAACCTGACAGCACGAACTGGCACTGACTGACCCAGCAGACCCGGGCCAGCTGCGCAATGCCATCTCCAAAAAGAGCCACCATCGGGAGGCACGAGGAACTGCTTTGTGGCCTTATGGAGGGGGTCCAAACGTTGGCTGAATGCCATGACCGGGCATTGGACATTTTGCTGGAGCAATTCCACAGGTTGTCTGGGAGGCAGCCTACCACGGTGGTAACCACACAGCCCCTCAGTAACTCAGCTGCTAGCAGCGCCATCTCATCGGTCACTCCAACTTCTCGGGAACCCCCAGTTCAACGGCCAGTCGGAGCGAGCCAACCAGGATCTGGAGACTACTCTGCGCTGCCTGGTCTCCGCCAACCCCTCCTCCAGGAGCCAGCAGCTGGTGTGGGTTGAATACGCCCGCAACATCCTTCCCTGCTCTCCTTTTGAGTGTTCCCTGAGGTATCAACCCCTGCTCTTCCCCGAGCAGGAGGAACAGGTTGGCATTCCTTCTGCCCAGATGTTCGTCTGCCGCTTTCGTCATACCTGGAGGAGAGCTTGCTCGGCCCTCCTCAAAACCACCTCCAGGTATCGATGACAAGCGGATCGCCATCGGACCCCGGCTCCCCGGTATCGTCTTGGGCGGAAGGTATGGGTATCCACCCGTGATTGGCCCCTACGGGTAGAATCCCGCAAACTCTTCCCCCGGTTAATCGGCCCATCTCCAAAATGATTAGCCCCTCTGCTGTTCCCCTCTGCTATCTTCTGTTGCCCCGTACCCTTCGTATACATCCCACCTTTCATGTGTCCAGCATTAAACCCATTAAACCCATGTCTCACAGCCCTTTGTCTCCTGTTTCCTGACCCTGAGCCTGCCTGCTGTCTTGTACCTTTCCCCCACTACTCTGGTCGTCGACCCCTGCCTGCCTTGACCTGTCGTTTCCCTGCCCTGTTGCTGTAATAAACATTGTTATTTTGACACAGTCTGATATTAGGTGTGAGCAGAGCATGTTGAGCTGGTGTAATAGTGGGGGTTGGGCCTGTTGTTCTGCTCACGGCCTGGGCATATGTCCTTCTCGCTCTCTTTAGTTCTCTATCTTTTTCTCTTGCTCTCTCTCTTTCAATTAAATTCTAATTGCTTTATTGGCATGATGTAACAATGTACATATTGCCAAAGTGTACTTTGGAAATTAAGTGATTTAATGTACAATATTAACATAATTAAAATACTAATAATAATAATCAAGATTTTCAACAGGACAATCAGTACCGAAAATAACCATACAATGGACAATAACAATGGCATAGAGGACATGGTTGGACATGGTTGGACACTGTCCTTCATCTTATGGCATTTAGCAATGTAGTGCACTGCCAACCCACAGCTCTCTGCGTCCTCCCCCAAAAGGATGGGTAGCCTATTCTCATCAGAGAGGTCTTTGAAACCTTAAATAAGAGTTTCAAATTTGGGGAAATTACACTCTCTAGTTGTTTTTTTTTGTCTGGAAATGCAGCTCTGTCTCAGGTTCTGCTGTGGTGCAGTGGTTGCCCAGCCTTTCCTCTACAGGGAGCCAGGTTTTCCTGTGTCTACCTTTCTTAATGGCAAGGATGTTCTCACTGAGCCTGTACTTTGTCAGTGTGTTAGTAGAGCAGGTTTATGGCTCCAGGACCAGCTGGATGAGGGGACTATTTTCTTTACTCAGCTCTTGGTTATGATATGAGAGGGGGACACTGTTTCCAAAAATGTAATTGCTCTTTTTTTGAGTTTTTATTATTTGTGGATATTGGCCTTGTTTGTAGTTTTCCTCTGGACATGTAGGAGAGTCTTACAGAACTCTGCATGCAGGGTTTCAGTGGGTTGTTTGTCCCATTGGGTGAAATCTTGTTTTGCAAGTGGACCCCACATCTCGCTGCCATAAATTGTAATTGGTTCAATGACACATTGAATTCGTTTTAGCCACATTTTTTTCAATTTGAATTGGGTTTTTAATGCCGTAGAATGCCCTTTCTCTCAGTTCATTTGAGCTTATTTTTAAACCTGAGTAACTGTAGTGTGTACAGTACTCTATATATTTAAACCTGAGTAATTGTAGTGTGTACAGTACTCTATATATTTAAACCTGAGTAACTGTAGTGTGTACAGTACTCTATATATTTAAACCTGAGTAATTGTAGTGTGTACAGTACTCTATATATTTAAACCTGAGTAACTGTAGTGTGTACAGTACTCTATATATTTAAACCTGAGTAATTGTAGTGTGTACAGTACTCTATATATTTAAACCTAAGTAATTGTAGTGTACAGTACTCTATATATTTAAACCTGAGTAATTGTAGTGTACAGTACTCTATATATTTAAACCTGAGTAATTGTAGTGTGTACAGTACTCTATATATTTAAACCTAAGTAATTGTAGTGTGTGCAGTACTCAACATATTTAAACCTAAGTAATTGTAGTGTGTACAGTACTCTATATATTTTGTACCAGTTGAGAACTTTGGTCTAATTCCCTGACATCTGGATCTTCTCTGGAAAATCATTATTTTAGTCTTTTTGGGGTTTACTGCCAGGGCCCAGGTCTGGCAGTACTGCTCTAGCAGGTCCAGGCTCTGCTGTAGGCCAGGTGCTGTGGGGGTTTACTGCCAGGGCCCAGGTCTAGCAGTACTGCTCTAGCAGGTCCAGGCTCTGCTGTAGGCCATGTGCTGTGGGGGTTTACTGCCAGGGCCCAGGTCTAGCAGTACTGCTCTAGCAGGTCCAGGCTCTGATGTAGGCCATGTGCTGTGGGGGTTTACTGCCAGGGCCCAGGTCTAGCAGTACTGCTCTAGCAGGTCCAGGCTCTGCTGTAGGCCATGTGCTGTGGGGGTTTACTGCCAGGGCCCAGGTCTAGCAGTACTGCTCTAGCAGGTCCAGGCTCTGTTGTAGGCCATGTGCTGTGGGTGACAGCAGGCATAGGTCATCTGAGAAGAGTAGGCATTTAACCTCTGAATTGTGGAGACTAACACCAGGGGCTGAGGATTTTTCTGGAATTGTGACCAATTTGTTAATGTAAATATTTTAGCGCTCGGGGCTGAGATTGCAACCCTGGCGAAGGCTCCCCTGCTTATAGAATTCTGTTATTTTCTTGCCAGTTTTGATGCTGCACGTATTGCCAGTATATATTGAGTTAATGATGTCATATGTTTTACCCCCTACACCACTTTCAATAACTGTAGAACAGTCCTGTATGCCAAATAGAATCAAAGTCAATATTTTTATTACATTTTTATTTAAACTTTATTAACTAGTCGATAAAGCAAGCATATATTTTGGTATTATTTTGGTGGACATGTTTATCTATCAGGGTGTGTAGGGTGTAAATATGATCGGTCGTGCGATGTTTTGGTATAAATCCAATTTGGCTTTTACTCAAGACATTGCGCTTATTGTGTTAGTTTAGAACTCTTACATTTATAATGCTACAGAAAACCTTCCCCAGGTTACGGTTCACACGAATGAATCTTTAATTGTTAGGGTCAAATTTGTCTCCGTCCTTAAATATTGGGGTCCTTGATTCCAGATGTTATGGAAATAACCTACATTCAGGATCAAATGAAACAGTTTTAATAGAGCTAATATAAAATGTTGCACTAGTGAGTTTGAGCATCTCATTTAGGATGCCATCAGGTCCTCATGCTTTTTTGAATTTGAGGCCCTGAAGTTTCTTATAGAGCTCCTGGTCAGTATTTGGGGAGTCGATTGGATTTCGATTTTCCTTTATAGCTTTTTCCGATCCATTCAATCTTCTCATAAATTTGGCATTGTTTTGCATTTGCATCAATTTTAACGGTGTTGTAGAGTGTTTTAAAATGGGTCGTCCACATGTCACCATTTTGTATCGCTCATTCCTCTTGTTTCGATTTTAAGTTTTTCAAATTTTGCCTGATGTTGTTTGTGTTTATGGACTCCTCAGTTAGTGTCAGCAGCTTGCTGTTGTACTGTGCTTTTTTGTTTCTCTGTGTACGTTTTATAGAGTTTTAAAGTCTCACAGTAACTAAGCCGTAATTTACCGTTGTTTAGGTCTCTGTGCTGTGGTTTAGTTCTAAGTTTTTATCTGAATTTTACAATCTGTAGTATATTTTAAAAAATATATATTTTTGTCAATTTCAGTTTTGCTTCTTTTTCTGTTTGCCTGAATATAATGTTTATGTTATTTGTATGCCTTCTTTACTGTGAGTGGATGTGGTATCCAGTGGTATCCAGAAAGTTATCTAAGAGTGTTTGGATTTTTTGGTTACTAGTTCTGACATTCGTCTGTGCTGTTTTGGGCCCATTTGTATGAATAGCTGATTTTGTACAGCTTACTGGGCTGTGAATGTGTGGTTGTTTCCATGTCTGTCCTTTTGAGGAATAAGCTCCTTTTCTGTGATTGACGATGAATGAGCTGAGAGAAAGGGTCAATGTCTGTAATCATATAGTCTACTGTGCTGTGAGCAATAGGTGAATCTCCCCAAAGAGTCCCCCCGTAACCTACCATTGACAAAGTACAGACCCAGACTTCTACAGAGCTGCAACAGATCCCTTCTGTTTTTGTTAATTGTGCTGTCACTGTTGTTTCTATGGGGGAGATGAAGACAGTTAGAAACAGTATGGCCTGTAATAAAGCTGTCCTCTCGTGTGGTCGTTAGATCAGGTAGTGTTCCTGTGCACGCATTTGTGTCCCCACAGATGAGCACATTTCCCTGAGCCTGGAAATGGCATGTCTCTTCCTCAAGGGTGGGGAAGATCTCCTCTGAGTAATACAGAGATTCTGAGGGAGGATATATATTGCGCAAAGGAACACATATTTTTCTGTCAGTACAATTTCCTTTTCCAGTTTTAAACTATGATATTTACCAATTTTGAGATCAATTCGATTTTGTAGATTAGATTTGTACAAAATGATAAATCCTCCAGAGTCCTCTCTCTCTTTCCCACCCATTTTGTACTAACACGTCTTCAGGGATTTCATTACATTTGGTCCTTCCCACTAAATGTGTATTTGTTTTAATATCACTTTAGAGACATTTCAGAACAGCAATAGAAACAGTTGATCTCTTGTATGTTAAATACAACAAAAAATAATCACATAAAGACAGGATATGTGGCCTTCTAATTGGCTGTAAATGTGAGGAAAATGGAAATGTTTTTAGCAAAATATGCAAATAAAGGCAGAGCGATGATGGTTAAAATTTGAGACGGATGCTTGAGGGACTATTCTACATTGGAAAAACACACAATCGATTGGATTCCACACCTGATTTGTTGAAACTGTAAACTCTTAATGAAATCCAACATCACCTTATGCTGTTTTTTTTTCTGCACGTTCTCTTATTGAAAAAAAAAGAAAAATAAAGTACATTACAATGATATATTTTATTTTAAACGGGGACTGAATGCTGAGTTAAGCCTCCCAGGCTTGCAAGGACAGACCAGATACAAATTAAATCAGCATTAAAGGTGTGACGAAAAAGGTGTTGAGGCCTTTAGGCCCAACAAGTGGCAGGAGTCTCTGAAGCCCCCTCCTGCTGTTCAGAGACCATTCAGTCCTCTGAAGCCCCCTCCTGCTGTTCAGAGACCATTCAGTCCTCTGAAGCCCCCTCCTGCTGTTCAGAGACCATTCACTGGCATTTTCTACAAGAAATCTGCCTCCAGAAATAAAAGCTTCTCACAAGTGGGTATGACACCCCCTCCCTTGCCTGCTGCACTGCTGCTTGGATTCTACCTGGCGATCTGTTCACTGTCTGCCCTGGTCTGTCTCCCCCTGTCTGGTACAGGTACCCCCACCACACTCCCCCTTCTCTGTTCACCGTCTGCCCTGGCCTGTCTCCCCCTGTCTGGTACAGATACCCCCACCACACTCCCCCCTCTCTGTTCACCGTCTGCCCTGGCCTGTCTCCCCCTGTCTGGTACAGGTACTCCCACCACCCTCCCCCCTCTCTCCCGAGCTTTCGCTCGCCTCCAGCACTCACGCACTGTTAGGGCGAGTGACTCTGAACTTACAATGGCTAGCCCCAAGTTCTTATGTATTTAAAACATTTTCTTGTGCATTTTGCTATTTGCGTCATGACTCCTGCATACTTTGTTGACTACAAACTTTCTTTGCCCAACTTTCTTTGCCCGGCTTTGT
The DNA here is from genome assembly GCF_901001165.1 of Salmo trutta. Classification (NCBI taxonomy): domain Eukaryota; kingdom Metazoa; phylum Chordata; class Actinopteri; order Salmoniformes; family Salmonidae; genus Salmo; species Salmo trutta. The sequence goes on along the minus strand of NC_042962.1, from coordinate 6,065,225 downwards.
ATTCATGTTAACTGATGAAATTGCTGTACAACATGATCTTGTTGCCATCTGATGCACATTCAGATGTCATAAATCAGCACTGCAGAGCTCTCCCTGTCCTCTGCCGTGCCCTGATTGTATTACTGCTGATGATATCTGGAAATGTGCATGTACACCCTGGCCTATCTACTGTTGCTAGCCCCAATTCTGACTTGTGCTCTCATTTCTGCTTCACTGATTTCTGCTCTCGTAAAAGCCTGGGTTTTCTGCACGTTAACACTATAAGCTTATTATCAATTGAAAGTGTGGCTTCACAGCTCCAATCCAGATGTGTTGGTCATTGCTGAGACATGGTTAAGGAAGAGTGTTTTTAATACTGATGTTTACCTTTCTGGTTATAATCTTTTTCGGCAAGACAGATCTTCCAAAGGTGGGGAGTGGCAATTTTTACCAAGGATCATCTTCAGTGCTCAGTTGTCTCCACCAAGTCTGTCCCCAAACAATTTGATTTGCTGGTTTTAAACATTACACTTTCAAATAGCTCTTTGTTGACTGTTGCTGGGTGCTATCGTCCTCCATCAGCACCAGCCTGTACCCTACCTGCCCTAAGTTCTCTCCTGGCCCCTTACACTAAATCTGAATTTGTCCTGCTTGGTGACCTAAACTGTGACATGATTAAACCACCTGACCAAGTCCTAAAGCAATGGGATTCCCCAAATCTTTCTCAGATTATTACCAATACCACCCAGAAAAGGCTACTATTCCTGATGTTATCCTCACAAATAATCCTGATAGGTATCAGTCTGGTGTTTTCTGTAATGACCTTAGTGATCACTGTTTTACCGCCTGTGTTCGTAATGGCTGCTCAGTGAAACGACCTGTCCTGATTTGTCATAGAAGCTTGCTAAAAAGCTTTAATGAGCAAGCATTCCTTCATGAACTGGCCTCTGTAAAATGGTATAGAATCAGCTTGATCCCCTCTTTCGAAGACGCTTGGACCTTCTTCTTTGATACCCACATACAACACCCAACGCCAGTCACATTCTGTTAAAGGTCCCCAAAGCACACACATCCCTGGGTCGCTCCTCTTTTCAGTTCACTGCAGCTAGCGACTAGAACCAGATGCAACAAACACTCAAACTGGACAGTTCTATCTCAATCTCTTCATTCAAAGACTCAATCATGGACACTCTTACTGACAGTTGTGGCTGCTTTGTGTGATGTACAGTTGTCTCTACCTTCTTGCCCTTTGTGCTGTTGTCTGCGCCCAATAATGTTTGTACCATGTTTTGTGCTGCTACCACGTGTGTTGTTACCATGTTGTTGTCATGTTGTGTTGCTACCATGCTGTGTTGTCATGTGTTGCTGCCTTGCTATGTTGTCTTAGGTCTCGCTTTATGTAGTGTTGTGTTGTCTCTCTTGTTGTGATGTGTGTTTTGTCCTATATTTATATTGTATTTTTTAAATTTGTTTTAATCCCAGGCCCCCGGTCCCCGTAAGAGACATTTTGCTTTTTGGTAGGCTGTCATTGTAAATAACAATTTATTCTTAACTGACTTGCCTCGCTAAATAAAGGTTAAATATGATTGTTTTTTAAATAAAATGAACCCTTCTGATTTATGAGGATGGCACGACATGATCACAGGATATTGAAAAAAAATATTAATTTTAGAACTAATTTTTGGGGAATTGAAAATAAATATTAATATACCAATGCTATGACACATGCAACACCACTGAATTAGAGGACAAAGCTTCGCAACATTTCTTAGCAAAACATTTTCATATTTGGCCATATTAATATTATTGTATGGTGGTAAAGGCCTTTAGTGTTGAAATTATTGTTTGATTTATAAGATTATAAGTCACTACAGTCTTCCCCGAGACCCTGTAACACATAACACTGTAGATCTTTTAATACCTGTAGCAACCTTCTCTTGACCCACAGATCTGAAGCAGAGCCACCTGTTTGTCTGAGGCAGCGTATAACCCCCCCCCCACCTATTTCCTTAGACCGTGCACTACTTTCAGCTAGTGGTTCACTACAGGGAATAGGGTGCCATTTGGGACGTAACCCTGAGCCCTGAATGCTAGCCCTCCTTCCATTAGCATAGCCTCCTAATTACAATAACAGAATACATTAGGTCATTAGCATGCCGTGACACGCACTCAGGAATAATGTATCGGGAGGTACACAGGCGTCCTGTAATTACACCAGACTAGCTGCTTTCTACGTGACGAATAAGCACGGCATCGCAATTTACACAGTGTCGGCTGAGCGCTTTTCACTAAGACATTCTGATGTTGGGAATGTGTTGGTCGCTAAGGAAACCCAGTATAGACAACTTTAAGACAATCTGAATACAGACAACCTATATGATCGTCTATGTAAATTAGGTTTACAATTAAGGTTGATGTTACAATTAATTTGTTTATGGAGGTCGGGTCAATGTCTTATACGATTATTGTATAATAAGACCGGACTACTATAACTCCAACTCACTAAGTTGAATGGAGGATTGCTAGTGTAGCTGAATAGAGGGTAGCCAGTATAGCTGAATAGAGGATTGCTAGTGTAGCTGAATAGAGGATAGATATTATAGCTGAATAGAGGATAGATATTATAGCTGAATAGAGGATAGATATTATAGCTGAATGGAGGATGATATTATAGCTGAATAGAGGGTAGCCAGTATAGCTGAATAGAGGATAGATATTATAGCTGAATAGAGGATAGATATTATAGTTGAATAGAGGATAGATATTATAGTTGAATAGAGGATAGATATTATAGTTGAATAGAGGATAGATATTATAGCTGAATAGAGGATAGATATTATAGTTGAATAGAGGATAGATATTATAGTTGAATAGAGGATAGATATTATAGCTGAATGGAGGATAGATATTATAGCTGAATAGAGGATAGATATTATAGCTGAATAGAGGATAGATATTATAGTTGAATAGAGGATAGATATTATAGCTGAATAGAGGATAGATATTATAGCTGAATGGAGGATGATATTATAGCTGAATAGAGGGTAGCCAGTATAGCTGAATAGAGGATAGATATTATAGCTGAATAGAGGATAGATATTATAGCTGAATAGAGGATAGATATTATAGCTGAATAGAGGATAGATATTATAGCTGAATGGAGGATGATATTATAGTTGAATAGAGGATAGATATTATAGCTGAATGGAGGATGATATTATAGCTGAATAGAGGATAGATATTATAGCTGAATAGAGGATAGATATTATAGCTGAATAGAGGATAGATATTATAGTTGAATAGAGGATAGATATTATAGCTGAATAGAGGATAGATATTATAGCTGAATAGAGGATAGATACACTGCTCAAAGGGAACACTTAAAAAACACAATGTAACTCCAAGTCAATCACACTTCTGTGAAATCAAACTGTCCACTTAGGAAGCAACACTGATTGACAATAAATGTCACATGCTGTTGTGCAAATGGAATAGACAACATGTGGAAATTATAGGTAATTAGCAAGACACCCCCAATAAAGGAGTGGTTCTGCAGGTGGGGACCACAGACCACTTCTCAGTTCCTATGCTTCCTGGCTGATGTTTTGGTCACTTTTGAATGCTGGCGGTGCTTTCACTCTAGTGGTAGCATGAGACGGAGTCTACAACCCGCACAAGTGGCTCAGGTAGTGCAGCTCATCCTGGATGGCACATCAAATGCGGGCTGTTGCAAGAAGGTTTGCTGCGTCTGTCAGCGTAGTGTCCAGAGCATGGAGGCGCTACCAGGAGACAAGACAGTACATCAGGAGATGTGGAGGAGGCCGTAGGAGGGCAACAACCCAGCAGCAGGACCGCTACCTCCGCCTTTGTGCAAGGAGGAGCAGGAGAAGCACTGCCAGAGCCCTGCAAAATGACCTCCAGCAGGCCACAAATGTGCATGTGTCTGCTCAAACGGTCAGAAACAGACTCCATGAGGGTGGTATGAGGGCCCGACGTCCACAGGTGGGGGTTGTGCTTACAGCCCAACACCGTGCAGGATGTTTGGCATTTGCCAGAGAACACCAAGATTGGCAAATTCGCCACTGGCGCCCTGTGCTCTTCACAGATGAAAGCAGGTTCACACTGAGCACGTGACAGACGTGACAGAGTCTGGAGACGCCGTGGAGAACGTTCTGCTGCCTGCAACATCCTACAGCATGACCGGTTTGGCAGTGGGTCAGTCATGGTGTGGGGTGGCATTTCTTTGGGGGGCCACACAGCCCTCCATGTGCTCGCCAGAGGTAGCCTGACTGCCATTAGGTACCGAGATGAGATCCTCAGACCCCTTGTGAGACCATATGCTGGTGCGGTTGGCCCTGGGTTCCTCCTAATGCAAGACAATGCTAGACCTCATGTGGCTGGAGTGTGTCAGCAGTTCCTGCAAGAGGAAGGCATTGATGCTATGGACTGGCCCGCTCATTCCCCAGACCTGAATCCAATTGAGCACATCTGGGACATCATGTCTCGCTCCATCCACCAACGCCACGTTGCACCACAGACTGTCCAGGAGTAGGCGGATGCTTTAGTCCAGGTCTGGGAGGAGATCCCTCAGGAGACCATCCGCCACCTCATCAGGAGCATGCCCAGGCATTGTAGGGAGGTCATACAGGCACGTAGAGGCCACACACACTACTGAGCCTCATTTTGACTTGTTTTAAGGACATTACGTCAAAGTTGGATCAGCCTGTAGTGTGGTTTTCCACTTTAATTTTGAGTGTGACTCCAATTCCAGACCTCCATGGGTTGATAAATTGGATTTCCATTGATTATTTTTGTGTGATTTTGTTGTCAGCACATTCAACTATGTAAAGAAAAAAGTATTTATTAAGATTATTTCTTTCATTCAGATCTAGGATGTGTTGTTTAAGTGTTCCCTTTATTTTTTTGAGCAGTATATTATAGCTAAATAATGTATAGCTGGTATAGCAGAATAATGGATAGCTGGTATAGCTGAATGGAGGATAGCTGGTATACCAGAATAATGGATAGCTGGTATAGTTGAATAGAGGATAACAGTATAGCTGAATGGTGGATAGCTGGTATAGCAGAATAATGGATAGCCAGTATAGTTGAATAGAGGACAACAGTATAGCTGAATGGTGGATACCTGGTATACCAGAATGGATAGCTGTAACGTGGGTCGTATAAAGGGGACCAAGGCACAGCGTGTAAAGTGCTAATATTTACTTTTAATGAATATACATTAACAAAACAACCGACAGTTCCGTCAGGCGACATACACTAAACAGAAAACTACCCACAAAACCCAGGAAGAAAAACCCCTACTTAAATATGATCTCCAATCAGAAGCAAAACGAGGATCAGCTGCCTCCATTTGGAGATCAACCCAAACATAGAAAAACTAGAACTTAAAACATATAAATAGAAAACAGAACAACCCAAAACACCCTCTGTCACGCCCTGACCTATTCTACTATAGAAAATGACATCTTACTAGGGTCAGGACGTGACAGTACCCCCCCCCCCCAAAAAAAGGTGCAGACTCCGAATGCAACATAATCAAAACTCCACAAAACAACCACAAAACAAAAGGGAGGGTAGGGAGGGTGACAAAAGTCTATGGCGGCTCAAATGCAGTCCACATAACGTTAACCTCCAGCGTAGGAGGCGGCTCCGGTTCGGGGCGTACTCCCCACTCCACCTGCTGATCCTTCTGCTTTATTACCACCTGAACGTGGATCGTCGAAGGAACCGGACTGTAGATCATTGCTGGAGGTTCTGGGCTGCGGGCCGCCGCTGGAGGCTCCGGACTGGGGGGGCGTCGCTGGAGGCTCCGGACTGGGGGGGCGTCGCTGGAGGCTCCGGACTGGGGGGGGCGTCGCTGGAGGCTCTGGACTGGGGGGAGGAGGCACAGGACGTACTGGGCTGTGGAGGAGCACTGGAGACCTGGTGTGTATCGCCGGTATCACTTGTTCCGGAACTTCCACACACTTCTCAGGTTGAGTACGGGGAGCTGACTCAGGTGGCACCAAACTGACGACACGTTCCTTGGGAAAAACACGTGCGTCCTCCACCAACTCAATAACTCTCCCATTTCTCCCTCTTCTCCCGGATTGGCTCTGGTTTGCTCCTCTGCTCCGCCGACTGCTCCATGTGCCCCCCCCCCCAATTTTTTGGGGGGTTTCTGTTGCCTCTCATGCTTCCCAGGTAGGCTCCGATATCGCTCGATTACCTGGCCCCAAGTCCAGTCTCTCCTCTCAATCCACTCCTGATGTGACCAGGTGTCCATTTCTGCTCGGGCACGCCGCTTGATCCAATCATGGTGGGTAGTTCTGTAACGCGGGTCGTATAAAGGGGACCAAGGCGCAGCGTGTAGAGTGCTCATATTTACTTTTAATGAATATACTTTTTAACAAAACGACCGAAAACAGTTCCGTCAGGTGACATACACTAAACAGAAAACAACTACCCACAAAACCCAGGAAGAAAAACCCATACTTAAATATGATCTCCAATCAGAAGCAAACGAGGATCAGCTGCCTCCAATTGGAGATCAACCCAAACAACCCCAACATAGAAATAGAAAAACTAGAACTTAACATAGAAATAGAAAACATAGAACAACCCAAAACACCCCCTGTCACGCCCTGACCTACTCTACTATAGAAAATGACATCTTACTAGGGTCAGGACGTAGCTGAATGGAGGATAGCCGGTATAGCTGAATGGAGGATAGCCAGTATAGCTGAATGGAGGATAGCCAGTATAGCTGAATGGAGGATAGCCAGTATAGCTGAATGGAGGATAGCCAGTATAGCTGAATGGAGGATATCCAGTATAGCTGAATGGAGGATAGCCAGTATAGCTGAATGGAGGGTAGCTGGTATACCAGAATAATGGATAGCCAGTATAGCTGAATAGAGGATAACAGTATAGCTGAATGGTGGATAGCTGGTATAGCTGAATGGAGGATAGCCAGTATAGCTGAATGGAGGATAGCTGGTATACCAGAATAATGGATAGCCAGTATAGCTGAATGGAGGATAGCCAGTATAGCTGAATAGAGGATAACAGTATAGCTGAATGGAGGATAGCTGGTATACCAGAATAATGGATAGCCAGTATAGCTGAATGGAGGATAGCCAGTATAGCTGAATGGTGGATAGCTGGTATACCAGAATAATGGATAGCCAGTATAGCTGAATGGAGGATAGCCAGTATAGCTGAATGGAGGATATCCAGTATAGCTGAATGGAGGA
>NC_042962.1:6002987-6052987 GCF_901001165.1 Salmo trutta | reverse complement strand
TGAATAATGTACCCTGGTTCTCTGCCTCCCTCTGGCTGGCTTGTCTAATGTACCCTGGTTCTCTGCCTCCCTCTGGCTGGCTTGACTAATGTACCCTGGTTCTCTGCCTCCCTCTGGCTGGCTTGTCTAATGTACCCTGGTTCTCTGCCTCCCTCTGGCTGGCTTGTCTAATGCCCCCTGGTTCTCTGCCTCCCTCTGGCTGGCTTGTCTAATGCCCCCTGGTTCTCTGCCTCCCTCTGGCTGGCTTGACTAATGTACCCTGGTTCTCTGCCTCCCTCTGGCTGGCTTGTCTAATGTCCCCTGGTTCTCTGCCTCCCCCTGGCTGGCTTGTCTAATGCCCCCTGGTTCTCTGCCTCCCTCTGGCTGGCTTGTCTAATGCCCCTGGTTCTCTGCCTCCCTCTGGCTGGCTTGTCTAATGTACCCTGGTTCTCTGCCTCCCTCTGGCTGGCTTGTCTAATGTACCCTGGTTCTCTGCCTCCCTCTGGCTGGCTTGTCTAATGCCCCCTGGTTCTCTGCCTCCCTCTGGCTGGCTTGTCTAATGTACCCTGGTTCTCTGCCTCCCTCTGGCTGGCTTGTCTAATGCCCCCTGGTTCTCTGCCTCCCTCTGGCTGGCTTGACTAATGTACCCTGGTTCTCTGCCTCCCTCTGGCTGGCTTGTCTAATGTACCCTGGTTCTCTGCCTCCCTCTGGCTGGCTTGTCTAATGCCCCCTGGTTCTCTGCCTCCATCTGGCTGGCTTGTCTAATGTACCCTGGTTCTCTGCCTCCCTCTGGCTGGCTTGTCTAATGCCCCCTGGTTCTCTGCCTCCCTCTGGCTGGCTTGTCTAATGTACCCTGGTTCTCTGCCTCCCTCTGGCTGGCTTGTCTAATGCCCCCTGGTTCTCTGCCTCCCTCTGGCTGGCTTGACTAATGTACCCTGGTTCTCTGCCTCCCTCTGGCTGGCTTGTCTAATGTACCCTGGTTCTCTGCCTCCCTCTGGCTGGCTTGTCTAATGCCCCCTGGTTCTCTGCCTCCCTCTGGCTGGCTTGACTAATGTACCCTGGTTCTCTGCCTCCCTCTGGCTGGCTTGTCTAATGCCCCCTGGTTCTCTGCCTCCCTCTGGCTGGCTTGTCTAATGTACCCTGGTTCTCTGCCTCCCTCTGGCTGGCTTGTCTAATGCCCCCTGGTTCTCTGCCTCCCTCTGGCTGGCTTGTCTAATGTACCCTGGTTCTCTGCCTCCCTCTGGCTGGCTTGTCTAATGTACCCTGGTTCTCTGCCTCCCTCTGGCTGGCTTGTCTAATGTACCCTGGTTCTCTGCCTCCCTCTGGCTGGCTTGTCTAATGTCCCCTGGTTCTCTGCCTCCCTCTGGCTGGCTTGTCTAATGTACCCTGGTTCTCTGCCTCCCTCTGGCTGGCTTGTCTAATGTACCCTGGTTCTCTGCCTCCCTCTGGCTGGCTTGTCTAATGTACCCTGGTTCTCTGCCTCCCTCTGGCTGGCTTGTCTAATGTACCCTGGTTCTCTGCCTCCCTCTGGCTGGCTTGTCTAATGTACCCTGGTTCTCTGCCTCCCTCTGGCTGGCTTGTCTAATGTACCCTGGTTCTCTGCCTCCCTCTGGCTGGCTTGTCTAATGTACCCTGGTTCTCTGCCTCCCTCTGGCTGGCTTGTCTAATGTACCCTGGTTCTCTGCCTCACCTCTGGCGGCTTGTCTAATGTACCCTGGTTCCTCTGCTCACTCTGGCTGGCTTGTCTAATGTACCCTGGTTCTCTGCCTCCCTCTGGCTGGCTTGGTCTAATGTACCCTGGTTCTCTGCCTCCCTCTGGCTGGCTTGTCTAATGTACCCTGGTTCTCTGCCTCCCTCTGGCTGGCTTGTCTAAGGTACCTGGTTTCTCTGCCTCCCTCTGGCTGGCTTGTCTAATGTACCCCTGGTTCTCTGCCTCCCTCTGGCGGGCTTGTCTAATGTACCCTGGTTCTCTGCCTCCCTCTGGCTGGCATGTCTAATGTACCCTGGTTTCTCTGCCTCCCTCTGGCTGGCTTGTCTAATGTACCCTGGTTCTCTGCCTCCCTCTGGCTGGCTTGTCTAATGTACCCTGGTTCTCTCTGCCTCCCTCTGGCTGGCTTGTCTAATGTACCCTGGTTCTCTGCCTCCCTCTGGCTGGCTGTCTAATGTCCCTGTGTCTCTGCCTCCCTCTGGCTGGCTTGTCTAATGTACCCTGGTTCTCTGCCTCCCTCTGGCGGGCTTGTCTAATGTACCCTGGTTCTCTGCCTCCTCTGGCTGGCTTGGTCTAATGTACCCTGGTTCTCTGCCTCCCTCTGGCTGGCTTGTCTAATGTACCCTGGTTCTCTGCCTCCCTCTGGCTGGCTTGTCTAATGTACCCCTGGTTCTCTGCCTCCCTCTGGCTGGCTTGTCTAATGTACCCTGTTCTCTGCCTCCCTCTGGCTGGCTTGTCTAATGTACCCTGGTTCTCTGCCTCCCTCTGGCTGGCTTGTCTAATGTACCCCTGGTTCTCCTGCCTCCCTCTGGCTGGCTTGTCTAATGTACCCTGGTTCTCTGCCTCCCTCTGGCTGGCTTGTCTAATGTACCCTGGTTCTCTGCCTCCCTCTGGCTGGCTTGTCTAATGTACCCCTGTTCTCTGCCTCCCTCTGGCTGGCTTGTCTAATGTACCCTGGTTCTCTGCCTCCCTCTGGCTGGCTTGTCTAATGTACCCTGGTTCTCTGCCTCCCTCTGGCTGGCTTGTCTAATGTACCCTGGTTCTCTGCCTCCCTCTGGCTGGCTTGTCTAATGTACCCTGGTTCTCTGCCTCCCTCTGGCTGGCTTGTCTAATGTACCCTGGTTCTCTGCCTCCCTCTGGCTGGCTTGTCTAATGTACCCTGGTTCTCTGCCTCCCTCTGGCTGGCTTGTCTAATGTTACCCTGGTTCTCTGCCTCCCTCTGGCTGGCTTGTCTAATGTACCCTGGTTCTCTGCCTCCCTCAGCTGGCTTGTCTAATGTACCCTGGTTCTCTGCCTCCCTCTGGCTGGCTTGTCTAATGTACCCTGGTTCTCTGCCTCCCTCTGGCTGGCTTGTCTAATGTCCCCTGGTTCTCTGCCTCCCTCTGGCTGGCTTGTCTAATGTACCCTGGTTCTCTGCCTCCCTCTGGCTGGCTTGTCTAATGTACCCTGGTTCTCTGCCTCCCTCTGGCTGGCTTGTCTAATGTACCCTGGTTCTCTGCCTCCCTCTGGCTGGCTTGTCTAATGTACCCTGGTTCTCGCCTCCCTCTGGCTGGCTTGTCTAATGCCCCCTGGTTCTCTGCCTCCCTCTGGCTGGCTTGATCTAATGTACCCTGGTTCCTCTGCCTCCCTCTGGCTGGCTTGTCTAATGTACCCTGGGTTCTCTGCCTCCCTCCTGGCTGGCTTGTCTAATGTACCCTGGTTCTCTGCCTCCCTCTGGCTGGCTTGTCTAATGTCCCCTGGTTCTCTGCCTCCCTCTGGCTGGCTTGTCTAATGTACCCTGGTTCTCTGCTCCCTCTGGCTGGCTTGTCAAATGTACCCGGGTTTCTCTGCCTCCCTCTGGCTGGCTTGTCTAATGTACCCCTGGTTCTCTGCCTCCCTCTGGCTGGCTTGTCTAATGCCGTACCCTGGTTCTCTGCCTCCCTCTGGCTGGCTTGTCTAATGTACCCTGGTTCTCTGCCTCCCTCTGGCTGGCTTGTCTAATGTACCCTGGTATCTCTGCCTCCCTCTGGCTGGCTTGTCTAATGTACCCTGGTCTCTGCCTCCCTCTGGCTGGCTTGTCTAATGTACCCTGGTTCTCTGCCTCCCTCTGGCTGGCTTGTCTAATGTACCCTGGTTCTCTGCCTCCCTCTGGCTGGCTTGTCTAATGTACCCTGGTTCTCTGCCTCCCTCTGGCTGGCTTGTCTAATGTACCCTGGTTCTCGGCCTCCCTCTGGCTGGCTTGTCTAATGTACCCTGGTTCTCTGCCTCCCTCTGGCTGGGCTTGTCTAATGTACCCTGGTTCTCTGCCTCCCTCTGGCCTGGCTTGTCTAATGTCACCCTGGTTCTCTGCCTCCCTCTGGCTGGCTTGTCTAATGTACCCTGGTTCTCTGCCTCCCTCTGGCTGGCTTGTCTAATGTACCCTGGTTCTCTGCCTCCCTCCTGGCTGGCTTGTCTAATGTACCCTGGTTCTCTGCCTCCCTCTGCTGGCTTGTTCTAATGTACCCTGGTCTCTGCCTCCCTCTGGCTGGCTTGTCTAATGTACCCCTGGTTCTCTGGCCTCCTCTGGCTGGATTGTCTAATGTACCCTAGGTTCTCTGCCCTCCCTCTGGCTGTGCTAATGTACCCTGGTTCTCTGCCTCCCTCTGGCTGGCTTGTCTAATGTACCCTGGTTCTCTGCCTCCCTCTGGCTGGCTTGTCTAATGTACCCTGGTTCTCTGCCTCCCTCTGGCTGGCTTGTCTAATGTACCCTGGTTCTCTGCCTCCCTCTGGCTGGCTTGTCTAATGTACCCTGGTTCTCTGCCTCCCTCTGGCTGGCTTGACTAATGTACCCTGGTTCTCTGCCTCCCTCTGGCTGGCTTGTCTAATGCCCCCTGGTTCTCTGCCTCCCTCTGGCTGGCTTGTCTAATGCCCCTTGGTTCTCTGCCTCCCGCTGGCTGGCTTGTCTAATGTACCCTGGTTCTCTGCCTCCCTCTGGCTGGCTTGAATAATGTACCCTGGTTCTCTGCCTCCCTCTGGCTGGCTTGTCTAATGTACCCTGGTTCTCTGCCTCCCTCTGGCTGGCTTGACTAATGTACCCTGGTTCTCTGCCTCCCTCTGGCTGGCTTGTCTAATGTACCCTAGTTCTCTGCCTCCCTCTGGCTGGCTTGTCTAATGTACCCTGGTTCTCTGCCTCCCTCTGGCTGGCTTGTCTAATGCCCCCTGGTTCTCTGCCTCCCTCTGGCTGGCTTGACTAATGTACCCTGGTTCTCTGCCTCCCTCTGGCTGGCTTGTCTAATGTCCCCTGGTTCTCTGCCTCCCTCTGGCTGGCTTGTCTAATGCCCCCTGGTTCTCTGCCTCCCTCTGGCTGGCTTGTCTAATGCCCCCTGGTTCTCTGCCTCCCTCTGGCTGGCTTGACTAATGTACCCTGGTTCTCTGCCTCCCTCTGGCTGGCTTGTCTAATGTCCCCTGGTTCTCTGCCTCCCTCTGGCTGGCTTGTCTAATGCCCCCTGGTTCTCTGCCTCCCTCTGGCTGGCTTGTCTAATGCCCCCTGGTTCTCTGCCTCCCTCTGGCTGGCTTGTCTAATGTACCCTGGTTCTCTGCCTCCCTCTGGCTGGCTTGTCTAATGTACCCTGGTTCTCTGCCTCCCTCTGGCTGGCTTGTCTAATGTACCCTGGTTCTCTGCCTCCCTCTGGCTGGCTTGACTAATGTACCCTGGTTCTCTGCCTCCCTCTGGCTGGCTTGAATAATGTACCCTGGTTCTCTGCCTCCCTCTGGCTGGCTTGACTAATGTACCCTGGTTCTCTGCCTCCCTCTGGCTGGCTTGAATAATGTACCCTGGTTCTCTGCCTCCCTCTGGCTGGCTTGTCTAATGTACCCTGGTTCTCTGCCTCCCTCTGGCTGGCTTGACTAATGTACCCTGGTTCTCTGCCTCCCTCTGGCTGGCTTGTCTAATGTACCCTGGTTCTCTGCCTCCCTCTGGCTGGCTTGACTAATGTACCCTGGTTCTCTGCCTCCCTCTGGCTGGCTTGTCTAATGTACCCTGGTTCTCTGCCTCCCTCTGGCTGGCTTGTCTAATGTTCTCTGGTTCTCTGCCTCCCTCTGGCTGGCTTGAATAATGTACCCTGGTTCTCTGACTCCCTCTGGCTGGCTTGAATAATGTACCCTGGTTCTCTGCCTCCCTCTGGCTGGCTTGTCTAATGTACCCTGGTTCTCTGCCTCCCTCTGGCTGGCTTGTCTAATGTACCCTGGTTCTCTGCCTCCCTCTGGCTGGCTTGACTAATGTACCCTGGTTCTCTGCCTCCCTCTGGCTGGCTTGTCTAATGTACCCTGGTTCTCTGCCTCCCTCTGGCTGGCTTGTCTAATGTTCTCTGGTTCTCTGCCTCCCTCTGGCTGGCTTGAATAATGTCCCCTGGTTCTCTGCCTCCCTCTGGCTGGCTTGAATAATGCCCCCCTGGTTCTCTGCCTCCCGCTGGCTGGCTTGAATAATGCCCCCCTGGTTCTCTGCCTCCCGCTGGCTGGCTTGAATAATGTTCTCTGCTTCTCCAGCCAACCCTACCAACTGACTCCCAGGTAACAATCCCCTCTTCTTAGAGAGTTTTACCCATGCAGCAAGGACTGAGACTGTGCTCGGGGAGACCCTCTGTCCCTGTGTATGTCTCTCTTATGTTGGTCTTTCTAGACAGCACCATTTGGAAGGCTGTTTATTCATGTTAACAGTTTGCTGCAGGGATCCGCTGCAGGGATGAACACGCAGAGAGAAGTGTGAGACTTTTGAATCCACTGAAAGGATAGTGAGAAATGAATAAATACGGCACATTCTGTTTCCTATTCATCAGAATAAACGACACTCCCGGTGGATGTCTCTAACCGTTTCCATGACACTCCCGGTGGATGTCTAACCGTTTCCATGACACTCCCGGTGGATGTCTCCAACCGTTTCCATGACACTCCCGGTGGATGTCTCTAACCGTTTCCATGACACTCCCGAGTGGATGTCTCTAACCGTTTCCATGACACTCCCGGCGGATGTCTCTAACCGTTTCCATGAGCCAGGTTTTCCTCTGTCTACCCTTCTCAACGGCAAGGCTGTGCTCACTGAGCCTGTACTTTGTCAAGGTTTTTCTAAGGTTTTGATCAGTAACCATGGTCAAATATTTAGCCACGGTGTACTGTCGATATAGCACTAGATAGCACTGCGTTTTGCTTTGTGTTTGTGCTTGTGTTTCCCAATAAGCAATGTAGTTTTGTTTTGACTGTGTTGTAATTTGGTTTATTCTGATTGATTGGATATTCTGGTCCTGAGGCTTCAGTGTGTTAGTAGAACAGGACCAGCTGGATGAGGGGACTCTGTCTGTCTCTCTCTCTCTCTCTTACTCCCCCACCCTACTCTCTCTCTCCCTCACTCCCCCCATCCTACTCTCTCTCACTCCCCCCCACCCTACTCTCTCTCTCTCCCTCTCTCTCTCTCCCATATTATTTTGGCCTTGGCCCTCAGATATGCAAGCTATTTATTTATTGTTTGAGATTTTATTACTTGTTTCCGGAATACTTTGAATTGCAGTTCAAGCGTAATAAATCCTCTGTCTTTGCCCAGTCCCCACCCTCCTCCCCTAAACACTGCACAGTCTTCTCTTTCTTTCCCCCACACTGAGTGGTGTGGTCTATTTTCTATTTTCAGCAGGTTTGGGTAGGTTACTCTGTTTATTGTCTGTCATGAGAGATGGGACATTTTTTATGTTGAAAATTTGCTCTTCATGACAGAATGTTAAAATGAGGTGAAATCAAACTCCTCTTTCTCTCTCTCTCTCTCTCTCGAACTGAGAATAGAAAACATGGGATGTATCAGAATATTCATGTGAGTTTCATTTACCAACGCCAAACATTTTGACTTTGAGGTGTGAAGAGAAACTGAATATGTTGTCAACACATCTGGAATCAAGGGCGACAGGCAGCCTAGCGTTGAGCCAGTAACCAAAATGTCGCTAGTTTGAATCCCTAGCCGACGAGGTGAAACATCTATCTGTGCCCTTGAGCAAGGCACTGGATAAGAGCGTCTGCTAAATGACTAAAATGTAATGTAAATGAATACATTTCTAGACTGTAAAATCACATTAGAGAGATGTCTTATCTTTAGTAGAATATCATTTTCCCATACCTTGAAGCACTTCTTGAATATAAACATTTTTCCTTGACCATACATACACTCTCTGGCTTAACTTGAATCACCCCAAGACATTAGCGTGAAAAAAACATCCTGCCATCGGCTTACTCCATTCAGTATGGTAGTTTGGAGACTGTTTCAATCCCTAACAAACACCATTAATCAGTGTTTGATATGACAGGTGAGGCTAAGTGATATCTGGCCCTTCCTGTGGTCTCTAAGGATGACAGGACTAAAACCCCTCCATCCACACAGACAGGGGCATAATGAACCCATTGTATTTGAGTGGGCACATAATATGTGAGAATGGAGGGGAGAGTGCAGCATTTTAAAATCACCTGAACCTCCTTTTTGCCTGATATCTACAGTCATAATCATTATGCCTAATTCTATGTAAAAAAAAATAATTATATATATATGTATTTTTTGTAATGTTTTGAATGAATGATGCACATTGATTCTTAATCCTTACCAGTTTAGTACAGCTGCTATACTGGTATATATAGTATCACAACCCAAGTATTAAAGCAATTTTTGTATTTTCTAAAGTCTAGCAAACTTGCCCACAGGCATTCCAGCTAAGATAGTTAGACAGTTAGTTAGACAAGCTACTCAACTTGATTGACAGTGAGAAATGGCTTGGTAGCTAGTTACTGATTGGTGACTTGGGAGCTAGTTACTGATTGGTGACTTGGGAGCTAGTTACTGATTGGTGACTTGGGAGCTAGTTACTGATTGGTGACTTGGGAGCTAGTTACTGATTGGTGACTTGGGAGCTAGTTACTGATTGGTGACTTGGGAGCTACTTACTGATTGGTGGCTTGGGAGCTAGTTACTGATTGGTGACTTGGGAGCTAGTTACTGATTGGTGACTTGGGAGCTAGTTACTGATTGGTGACTTGGGAGCTAGTTACTGATTGGTGACTTGGGAGCTAGTTACTGATTGGTGACTTGGGGGCTACTTACTGATTGGTGGCTTGGGAGCTAGTTACTGATTGGTGACTTGGGAGCTACTTACTGATTGGTGACTTGGTAGCTACTTACTGATTGGTGACTTGGGAGCTAGTTACTGATTGGTGACTTGGGAGCTAGTTACTGATTGGTGACTTGGGAGCTAGTTACTGATTGGTGACTTGGGAGCTACTTACTGATTGGTGACTTGGGAGCTACTTACTGATTGGTGACTTGGTAGCTAGTTATGAGTTTGGGAGATTGGGAACCTATCTAGCTGGCTAGCTAAAGCCAACTTCATAACATTTCTAGGTGGCTAGTATTACAGAGAAACAACAAAACATGTTTTTTTAAATGTATTCATAAAGAAGGAACCAATAGGCTAGCTATATCACTTAATCACATTAATTTACAAATATACCTCCAGCGAGTCCTGCCTGGGGGAGCTGAGGGTGCTCTTTGCATGGTCCAATCAGTGTGCAAAATACAGCTGACAGATCTTTTTATAAATAATTATGATATAACGTGGGCTTAAAAATGAAATTTAGCGATTAATTTTAAACATCTGAAAATGAAAAAAAAAACAAACAGGACAAATTTGAAAGGAAATGTGGCGTTGTGCCCCACTGTTACCTATTCCGTATATAGTGCACTACTTTTGACCAGGGCCCATTGTGCACTATATATGGTAGTGTGTGTCATTTGGGACACAGGCAGGGAGTCTGGGGCGGATATTGGGTCTGGAGCTGGCTCAGGGCAGGGAGAGAGCCGGATGAACAAGGAACCAGGGATGGTATGGAATTCACTTATTATGTCTGCCAAATAGACTGACCAGGGGATGGTGGATGGGGGTTAGGGGGGTTGGAGGCAGGGGGTGTTCTCTGGCCTGGATTAGAGATGGTGGATGGGGGTTAGGGAGATTGGAGGCAGGGGGTGTTCTCTGGCCTGGATTAGAGATGGTGGATGGGGGGTTAGGGGGGTTGGAGGCAGGGGGTGTTCTCTGGCCTGGATTAGAGATGGTGGATGGGGGTTAGGGGGGTTGGAGGCAGGGGGTGTTCTCTGGCCTGGATTAGAGATGGTGGATGGGGGGTTAGGGGGGTTGGAGGCAGGGGGTGTTCTCTGGCCTGGATTAGAGATGGTGGATGGGGGTTAGGGGGGTTGGAGGCAGGGGGTGTTCTCTGCCCTGGATTAGAGATGGTGGATGGGGGTTAGGGAGATTGGAGGCAGGGGGTTTTCTCTGGCCTGGATTAGAGATGGTGGATGGGGGTTAGGGAGATTGGAGGCAGGGGGTGTTTTCTGGCCTGGATTAGAGATGGTGGATGGGGGTTAGGGAGATTGGAGGCAGGGGGTGTTTTCTGGCCTGGATTAGAGATGGGGGGTTAGGGGGGTTGGAGGCAGGGGGTGTTCTCTGGCCTGGATTAGAGATGGTGGATGGGGGGTTAGGGAGGTTGGAGGCAGGGGGTGTTCTCTGGCCTGGATTAGAGATGGTGGATGGGGGGTTAGGGAGGTTGGAGGCAGGGGGTGTTCTCTGGCCTGGATTAGAGATGGTGGATGGGGGTTAGGGGGGTTGGAGGCAGGGGGTGTTCTCTGGCCTGGATTAGAGATGGTGGATGGGGGGTTAGGGGGGTTGGAGGCAGGGGGTGTTCTCTGGCCTGGATTAAAGATGGTGGATGGGGGGTTAGGGGGGTTGGAGGCAGGGGGTGTTTTCTGGCCTGGATGGGGTATGATTTCTATCTCCCTTGCTCCTAACTAGCAGATCATCTCCTACACCGATCTACTGTATATTTTGGGGATGGAGATTAGTCCATAGCAGAATCATTTCCCTTTTCTTGTGCGGTGTGTGTGTGTGCAACACAGTGCCGAAGATGGGTGTAGTAGGGGATTACATACATTTTTCAATCAATCATACAGATGCAGTATTTAATTTGATCACCTTGTTACTGGAGGCCTTTCCTGTAATGCAGGAAATACAAAAATTGTAGTGTATTTGAGGTTTAAAAAGTTTGTAATTTCCAATTTGAAATTTCAGACTTGATTTTCCCTTGTGAAAAATGTATCAACCCATACAAAAATGTCCACTAATTATAATCCACATTTCCTGTTGCTGCAGGATTGTTTTCCTGTGATAGCATAATATCCTTCATCTGTAAGCTATTTCCGAAAGTACACATAGGTCATTTGTGAAAGTGGGCTTTGGGGAGTGAAGTTTTTGCTAATCAGCCTGTGCCCCCAATCAACGTGGCTGCTGCTTCTTGCCTCCTGGCTGTGTCACAAATGCCACCATTTTCTTACTTAAAGATTCAGTCCCTAGTGCCCTATCTCCTGACTCCAGTCTGTTACCTATAGCTCCAGTCTGTTACCTATAGCTCCAGTCTGTTACCTATAGCTCCAGTCTGTTACCTATAGCTCCAGTCTGTTACCTATAGCTCCAGTCTCTAGTACCATGAGTGAAGGAAAAACAGAGAGATGCCATTGTGAGGAGAGAGGGAGGATACAGCCCACTCGTTTTGCTTTTGACATATAGTTGATATTAAAAGTTAATTGTTCTGGCTATTTCATCCTCCCGGCTGCATGCAGGTTTGCCTTTAGCCCGCATGTCATTACAGCCCCTGTCATATGGAATCTTCCTGCACCTATCAGGAGGATCTCACCTTTGACACTGGGAGATAATAGGAAAACCGAAAAGACACGACAAACTTAAAGATTTCCACCTGAATAAGCTCTGTGACCCTGAAAGTCTGAAAAACAAGCCAGGCTGACATTAAAGATTTAACAACAGGCAGGCTATTTCAAGGCACAGTTTTTCTCCTCCTGTGTCCTATAGTAGTCTACTTCTGGCTACACATAACCCTATAGTAGTCTATTACTGACTACACAAAACCCTTAACCCATTCATCCACCCCTCCTTAGTCTTGATGAGTGTTAACTGTGTATACTAACACTTGTGGGAAATCACCACTGCTTATTCCATGAAAAGAAACCTCCAACATGCTTCTTCTCAGTGTACTTTCCTTCTTGATTAGTTAAGGACTCTTTCCATTAGGTCTCTGTGTGGGTCAATGTTTATTTCCAGACCTGCCATGGGTTCTTGTGTTTGCTGCTCTTTGATTTTGTTCAATTGTTCCTTTTTTCTCTCTCTGTGAACAAGGTGCACTTCAGTCGACATGCAGACATGGGCTAATAAAGTGACCACGTTGATATACGCTACCGCGCTATTCGCCAGTCCAGTCTGCCTGTGTTTCTAATATTCACTGGCTCTGTGTGTTACGGGGGTAGAAAACCTACAGTATATCATCACGTTCAGAGCCTTCGGGAAAATATTCAGACCCCTTGACTATTTCCACATATTGTTACGTTACAGCCATATTCTAAAATATATTCAATTGTTTTTTTCCCCCTCAATAATCTACACAGAATACCCGATAATAACAAAGCAAAAACTGTTTTTTAGAAATGTTTTCAAGTGTATAAAAAAAGAAAATGTAAATATCACATTTGCATAAGTATTCAGACCCTTTACTCAGTACTTTGTTGAAGCACCTTTGGCAGCGATTACAGCCTCAAGTCTTCTTGGGTATGACGCTACAATCTTGGCACACGTGTATTTGGGGAGTTTCTCCAATTCTGCTCTGCAGATTCTCTCAAGCTCTGTCAGGTTGGATGGGGAGTGTTGCTGCACAGCTATTTTCAGGTCTCTCCAGAGATGTTTGATCGGGTTCAAGTCCGGGCTCTGGCTGGGGCACTCAAAGACATTCAGACTTTTCCCAAGGCCACTCCTGCATTGTCTTGGCTGTGTGCTTAGGGTCTTTGTCCTGTTGGAAGGTGAACCTTCGCCCCAGTCTGAGATCCTGAGTGCTCTGGATCAGGTTTTCATCAACGATCTCTCTGTACTTTGCTCTGTTCATCTTTGAAAATGTTTTCATCTTTCATCTTTGAAAAACACCCCCACAGCATGATACTGCCACCACCATGCTTCACCATAGGGACGGGGCCAGGTTTCCTCCAGACGTGACACTTGGCTTTCAGGCCAAAGAGTTCAATCTTGGTTTCATCAGACCAGAGAATTTTTTTCTCACGGTTTGAGAGTCTTTATGTACCTTTTGGCAAACTCCAAGTGGGCTGTCATGTGACTTTTACTGAGGAGTGGCTTCCGTTCGACCACTCTACCATAAAGGACCTGATTGGTGGTGTGCGGCAGAGATGGTTGTCCTTCTGGAAGTTTCTCCCATCTCCTCAGAGGAACTCTAGCGTTCTTGGTCACCTCCTTGACCCAGGCCCTTCTCCCCCGATTGCTCAGTTTGGCCAGGTGGCCAGCTCTAGGAAGAGTCTTGGTGGTTCCAAACTTCTTCCATTTAAGAATGTTGGAGGTCACTGTGTTCTTGGGGACCTTCAATGCTGTAGATATTTTTGGGTACCCTTCCCAAGATCTGTGCCAAGACACAATCCTGTCTTGGAGATCTACGGACAATTCCTTTGACCTCATGGCTTGGTTTTTGCTCTGACATGCACTGTCAACTGTGGGAACTTATATAGACAGGTGTGTGCCTTTCCAAATCATTTCCAGTCAATTGAATTTACCACAAGTGGACTCCAATCAAGTTGAAGAAACATCTCAAGGATGATCAATGGAAACAGGATTTACCTGAGATCCATTTCGAGTCTCATGCAAAGGGTCTGAATACTTATGTAACTGGTAACTGTGGGACCTCATATAGAGAGGTGTGTGACTTTCAGTTGTGGAAAAAGTACACAAATTGTCATACATGAGTAAAAGTATAAATACCTTAGTAGAAAATGACTCAAGTAAAATTATGTCACCCAGCAAACTACTGCTTGAGTAAAAGTAAACAATTATTTGGTTTTAAATATACTTAATTATCAAAAGTAAATATAATTTCTAAACTATACTTAAATATCAAAAGTAAAAGTATAAATTATTTCAAAGTCCTTATATTAAGCAAACCAGACTGCACCATTTTCTTGTTTTTTATTTACAGATAGCCAGGGGCACACTACAACACTCAGACATATTTTACAAACAAATCATGTGGTTAGTGAGTCCTCCAGATCAGAGACAGTAGGGATGACCAGGGATGTTCTGTGTTTAGTGAGTCCTCCAGATCAGAGGCAGTAGGGATGACCAGGGATGTTCACTGTTTAGTGAGTCCTCCAGATCAGAGGCAGTAGGGATGACCAGGGATGTTCTGTGTTTAGTGAGTCCTCCAGATCAGAGGTAGTAGGGATGACCAGGGATGTTCTCTGTTTAGTGAGTCCTCCAGATCAGAGACAGTAGGGATGACCAGGGATGTTCTCTGTTTAGTGAGTCCACCAGATCAGAGGCTGTAGGGATGACCAGGAATGTTCTCTGTTTAGTCAGTCGTCCAGATCAGAGGTAGTAGGGATGACCAAGGATGTTCTCTGGTTAGTGAGTCCTCCAGATCAGAGGCTGTAGGGATGACCAGGGATGTTCTCTGGTTAGTGAGTCCTCCAGATCAGAGGCTGTAGGGATGACCAGGGATGTTCTCTGGTTGGTGAGTCCTCCAGATCAGAGGCGGTAGGGATGACCAGGGATGTTCTCTGTTTAGTGAGTTCTCCAGATCAGAGGCAGTAGGGATGACCAGGGATGTTCTGTGTTTAGTGAGTCCTCCAGATCAGAGGTAGTAGGGATGACCAGGGATGTTCTCTGTTTAGTGAGTCCTCCAGATCAGAGACAGTAGGGATGACCAGGGATGTTCTCTGTTTAGTGAGTCCACCAGATCAGAGGAAGTAGGGATGACCACGGATGTTCTCTGGTTAGTGAGTCCTCAAGATCAGAGGCTGTAGGGATGACCAGGGATGTTATCTGTTTAGTGAGTCCATCAGATCAGAGGCAGTAGGGATGACCAGGGATGTTATCTGTTTAGTGAGTCCACCAGATCAGAGACAGTAGGGATGACCAGGGATGTTATCTGTTTAGTGAATCCATCAGATCAGAGGCAGTAGGGATGACCAGGGATGTTATCTGTTTAGTGAGTCCACCAGATCAGAGACAGTAGGGATGACCAGGGATGTTCTCTGTTTAGTGAGTCCACCAGATCAGAGACAGTAGGGATGACCAGGGATGTTCTGTGTTTAGTGAGTCCATCAGATAAGAGGCAGTAGGGATGACCAGGGATGTTCTTTTGATAATTGTGTGAATTAGACCATTTTATTGTCCTGCTAAGCCTAAGCATTCAAAATGTAGTGAGTACTTTTGGGTGTCAGGGAAAATGTATGGAATAAAAAAATGCATAATTTTCATTAGGACTGTAGTGAAGTAAAGGTTATCAAAAATATAAATAGTAAAGTAAAGTACAGATACCCCAAAAACCACTTAATGTGTACTTTCAAGTAGTTTCCTTAAGTACTTTACACCACTTGTGCTTTTCCAAATCATGTCCAATCAATTGAATTTACCCCAGGTGGATTCCAATCAAGTTGTAGAAACATCTCAAGGATGATCAATGGAAATAGGATGCACCTGAGATCAATTTCGAGTCTCATAGCAAAGGGTCTGAATTCTTATGTAAATTGGGTTTAGAAAAAAAAGACATTTACAAAAATAAAGAATAAACTGTTTTCGCTTTGTCATTAAGGGGTATTGTGTGTAGATTGCTGAGGATTTTCATTTATTTAATCCATTTTTGAATAAGGCTGTAATGTAGCAATATGTGGAAAAGGTCAAGGGGTCTGAATACTTTCCAAAGGCGCTGTACATGTAATGAGGCCTCCCCATCATGACTGGGATCCTGCGTGGCTGATTTGGTAGAGCATGGCGCTTGCAACGCTTAGGTTGTGGGTTTGATTTCCCTTGGGAGACCAGTAAAAATGTGTGCACTTACTACTGCTTGTAACTCTGGGTAAGAGTGTCTGCTAAATGTAGAAGGGATGCAATTAAATAATCAATAATATTTTCAAAGAGCACACCGTTTATCTTATTGACTAGAGACTTTCTCATACAGTATGTCTCTCCTTTTAATGGTATACGCCCCCAAGGCCATGGCTGAGTGGATAGGTAACGGTGGAGGCCATGGCTGAGTGGATAGGTAACGGTGGAGGCCATGGCTGAGTGGATAGGTAATGGTGGAGGCCATGGCTGAGTGGATAGGTAACGGTGGAGGCCATGGCTGAGTGGATAGGTAACGGTGGAGGCCATGGCTGAGTGGATAGGCAACGGTGGAGGCCATGGCTGAGTAGATAGGTAACGGTGGAGAAGCATCAGCTATACTATTATATCCAGTGTGTTATAACTGTGCCTCACATAGAATCCTGGACTGGAACTAGATGTTGTTTTCTATCAACAAAAGAATGGTTGGAGAGAGTCTAGGTTCAGTTCACACATCTTCACACCAGCTCACAACATGTCTAGTACCCCTAGACATATCTATGATGGCTTTAGAGGTACATAAATACAGAACATGTCAGAGTAGCCCACTGGAGTAGCCTTTATTTTTATTCTGAAAAACTCCCCAGTCCTTAATAATTACAAGCATACCATTAACATGAAGCAGCTACTTTTCTTGAAAATATGGAGAGTGGTACTCAGTAATTTGTTGTATTGGATTGGCCCCAAACATAACACTTTGTATTCATTTTTTGCAGTATTACTTTAGTGCCTTGTTGTAAATAGGATGCATGTTTTGGAATATTTTTATTCTGTACAGGCTTCCTTCTTTTTAATCTGTCATGTAGGTTAGTATTGTGGAGTAACTACAATGTTGTTGATCCATCCTCAGTTTTCTCTGATCGCAGCCATTAAACTCTGTAACTGTTTCAAAGTCACCATTAGCCTCATGGTTAAATCCCTGAGTGGTTTCCTTCCTCTCTGGCAACTGACTTAGGAAGGACACAAGTAGGTCACATGGGGGACAGGCATTGAGCCGTGAGGTGTTGCTTTATTTGTGTTTTTAAACGAGGTTTGCTCTTCACTCGCGCTATATAAGATGGGACTTCCATTGCACTCATGGCTCTGGATAATACTGTCTTTCCTTGAATTTGTTCTGGACCTGGGGGCTGTGAAGAAAACCCTGGTGGCATGTCTGGTGAGGTGAGTGTCAGTGCTGTGTGTTAACTGACTATGCAAACAATTTGAAATTTCCAACACATTAATATTCATTTTAAAAACAAGAAGTGACGCCAGTCTCTCTAATATCAGCCCTCGGATTACAATGAAGTGCAAGATGTGCTGCTCTGTTCTGGGCCAGTTGCAGCTTAACTAAGTGTTTCTTTGCAGCACTTGACCATATGACTGGACAATAATCAAGCTAAGATAGAACTAGATGACTTGCTTTGTGGAGTGTTGTGTCAAAAAAAGCAGAGCATCTGCTCCCGAGTGGAGCAGTGGTCTAAGGCACTGCATCTCAGTGCTAGAGGCGTCACTACAGACACCCTGGTTCAAATCCAGGCTGTATCACAACTGGCCGTGATTGGGAGTCCCGTAGGGCAGCACACAATTGGCCCAGTATCGTCTGAGTTTGGCTGGTGTAGGCCATCATTGTAACTCACTTAAAAAAAATAAAATGTACGGACTGACCTCTCCCCATCTTTCCAACAATAAATCTGTATGTTTTGACCATGACAGTTTCCAATCTAATTTAACACCAAGTAATTTAGTCTCCTCAACTTGTTCAACAGCAACACCATTCATTACCAGATTCAGCTGAGTTCTAGAACTTACAGAATGATTGGTACCAAGTACAATGCTCTTAGTTTTAGAGATGTTCAGGAACAGTTTATTACCCATTCCAAAACTGACAGCAACTCTTTGTTGAGGGTTTCAATGACTTCATTAGCTGTGGTTGCTGATGCGTATATGGTTGAATCATCAGCATACATGGACACACACGCTTTGTTTAATGCCAGTGGCAGGTCATTGGTAAAAATAGAAAAGAGTAGAGGGCCTAGAGAGTTGCCCTGCAGTACACCACACATTACATATTTGCCATTAGAGAAGCTTCCATTAAATAAAACCCTTTGAGTTCTATTAGATAGCTCGCTCTCAGTCCACGATATGGTAGATTTTGAACAGCCATAACACGTACGTTTTCTCAACAACAGGTTATGGTCAATAATTTTAAAGGTTGTACTGATTAAATTCCAGACTGCTTTCTCACCTTGATAAATTACCTTCCATTAAAAGATTGCCTTTTAAATATTCACATTCAGTGCGCTCTCATTCCGCTAAAGATATTTTCTCCACAAGGAAAGTAGCATGGTTAGATACTTTACATTGATGGGCGGAAAAGTGTCATGGCCAGTCCTTTATAATGTGCTCTGAAAGGGATTGTACTGTATGAAGAGAGGACGAGCCAAAAAAGAGCAGGAGAGAAATAAAGAAAGACAGAAAGAGTAGACTGAACGCTGATCCTGGATAATCAATTTGGGAATTTTCAATGGGCCATTACTGGCACACTCCCATCCGTTGTTCAGAGCACAGCAGACACATTAATGAACCACCCACCATGTCCCACCCCCAAACTTTCATTCTTACCCCACAGCCCATCCCCCAGAACAGAGGAGGGGACTCGCCATAGAAAGAACAGGCTGATTGCACAGATGGCATGGTCAACTCTCAGTACCAGATGAATCCCCAGTTAAATGTGACATCTTAACCTGCACTGGGTCCCATTCAACTGGCTCCACATAGAACCCATATGGCAAGGAGACACAGGCTGCAATTTAGACCTGGCAGAGAGCCAACCAACCTCCACACATACATGAAAACACACACACACACACCCACCCATGCAAGATTGCACACACACTGCCCCTCCTACTAATAGACATGTTTTGACACGTCAAGCCAGCATCCAGGCGATACCATCCTAGTGTTTTTTTTTTAAATGTGGGCCAAGCTTGATATCACCTTGTCATCCATTAACACTGTATACTGTTAAAAATGTATTCTCTCTCTTGTCTGAGGTCAGATATATATGCCCGTTGTGGTACAGTTCTATTAGAACTAGTAGTCTATTGTTAGAAGAGTCTAAGAGTCAAAACAGAAGACACATTTGACGGGTGCTAATGAGGGCACAATGCTTAGGTTTTACTGTTGAAGTATGGAGCTATAAGTTGAAGGTTGGAACTAAATTATTAAGATATTCACTTCTCATTATGCACTTTAGACTAATAATTGAAATTATACAGTATACCAGAGATAAAGGACTGTTGATTTTGCAACCACACAACTCAAACGCCGGTTCACCAGTATGAACAAAAATGCATTTTTTTTTTGAGCCCTCAAGAACTGTTGTCCGCTAAAGATGCTAATCTGTTTGCATCTGCCAATTTATTGGCTTTCAACTATCCAGACGACTTGTCCCCAGAGCTTCCTATAGCCTATTGTTAATCTCTTTCCGTAACGTGTTGAGGTCGGCAATTAAGGAGAATAAGAGGCTCAATTAACCTTTTACTGCAGTGGGCTAAATCAGGGTCACACAGAGTCTTTCTTGGTAGTCTTCAACAAATCTACCTTGAAATGAAAGTGCACACCTCACACACATGGTTATGGGCTTTTAAAAGAAAGAATACACTTGTACTGTGTCAGATATGTATTTGAAATGTATTCAATTGTGAGTTTTCATCCCATTATTACACATTATATACATCAAAAAACTGAAATACAACAACACCGTTTAACATAGAATTATGAAATTATGGAA
The DNA here is from genome assembly GCF_901001165.1 of Salmo trutta. Classification (NCBI taxonomy): domain Eukaryota; kingdom Metazoa; phylum Chordata; class Actinopteri; order Salmoniformes; family Salmonidae; genus Salmo; species Salmo trutta. Next base: position 6,033,552 of record NC_042962.1, on the reverse strand, counting down.
AATGTTAATAACATTCCACCCGTGAGACCACTAGAGGGCGATTTGGTCACTTTACTGCAGGAAAAGGTCTACAAATGTTACAGTTCTGCTGTATTTGAAGCACCGCTCCATTCCGCCCAGTATCCTGGATGTTTCTATGGCAATCGGGCATTTTCCAACCATCCCTTCACCTTTCATTTCTTCTGAGAGATAGTTTTCTATGGTGTCCGGTACGTCACTGCTGATGGCACCACTGTTCAATGGCTTTAGGCTGATATCTATTTTGAACTGTGTACGCCTACCGACACCTGCTTCTCATATCATACTTCCCCTCCTGACAATAGATAGTCTTCTTCTTATTGCTTACTTACTTGAGTGGGTAACATCATGTGCAATCTAATTTCCTGCTGTTAACGTGTAGCTGTGTGCTTGAGGCCCAGCTCTGGCGAAGCTTCCAAGCATAAACAACACAGAATCAAGTGACCCACAGAAAAGTGGAAACCTCAGGTGTTGAGAGTGTCTCTCGTTCTCTCCTCTCTCTCTCTCCTCTCTCTCTCTCTCTCTCTCTCTCTCTCTCTGTCTCTCTCTCTCTCTCTCTCTCTCTGTCTCTCTCTCTCTCTCTCTCTCTCTCTCTCTCTCTCTCTCTCTCTCTCTCTCCCTCTCTCTCTCTGTCTCTCTCTCTCTCCCTCTCTCTCTCTCTCTGTCTCTCTCTCTCTCTCTCTCTCTCTCTCTCTCTGTCTCTCTCTCTGTCTCTCTCTCTCTCTCTCTCTCTCTCTCTCTCTCTCTCTCTCTCTCTCTCTCTCTCTCTCTCTCTCTCTGACACATATGTTTACATTGCCAAAGCAAGTGAAGTAGATAATAAACAAAAGTGAAAAAAAATAAAAAATGTACAGTAAACATTACACTAACAAAATGGCTATATACAGGGTTGTAATGATGATGTGCAAATAGTGAAAGTACAAATGGGACCATGGTTCTTCACTGGTTGCCCTTTTCTTGTGGCAACAGGTCACAAATCTTTCTGCTGTGATGGCACAATGTGGTATTTCACCCAATAGATATGGGAGTTTATCAAAATTGGGTTTGTTTTCAAATTCTTTGTGGGTCTGTGTAATCTGAGGGAAATATGTGTCTCTAATATGGTCATACATTTGGCAGGAGGTTAGGAAGTGCAGCTAAGTTTCCACCTCATTTTGTGGGCAGTGTTGCACATAGCCTGTCTTCTCTTGGTAGCCAGGTCTGCCTACGGTGGCCTTTCTCAATAGCAAGGCTATGTTCACTGAGTCTGTACATAGTCAAAGCTTTCCTTAAGTTTGGGTCAGTCACCGTGGTCAGGTATTCTGCCACTGTGTACTCTCTGTTTATGGCCAAATATAATTTTAGTTTGCTCAGTTTTTTTATTATTTCTTCCCAATGTGTCAAGTAATTATCTTTTTGTTTTCTCATGATTTGGTTGCGTCTAATTGTGCTGCTGTCCTGGGGCTCTGTGGGGTCTGTTTGTGTTTGTGAACAGAGCCCCAGGACCAGCTTGCTTAGGGGACTCTTCTCCAGGTTCATTTCTCTGTAGGTGATGGCTTTGTTATGGAAGATTTGGGAATCGCTTCCTTTTAGGTGGTTGTAGAATTAAACGGCTCTTTTCTGCATTATGATATGTTGTATGTTTTACACGGAGGATATTTTTTTGCAGAATTCTGAATGCAGAGTCTCAATTTGGTGTTTGTCCCTTTTTATAAGTTCTTGGTTGGTGAGCGGGACCCCAGACCTCACAACCATGAAGGGCAATGGCTTATTTAACTGATTCAAGTATGTTTTAGCCAGATCCTAATTGGTATGTTGATATGAACTCTACTAGAGTAGATACTTAAGGGGTCTATACCCACCCACGGTGACTTCTCTATTGTAATGGGGTTTCATGAAGGTCTATAGTAATTTATTTATTTAGAGTTGTGTTCAATGCAATGAATCATGGAGGCAAAAATATTGTCATTGGCATGGCATGGGGGTGAATGGCGATTTGCATTTAATGTTGGGAAAAAAAAGGACTGAGTAATGTTTTACTCACAGTTGTCAAAGACTGGGGTTTGAACCATCAATTCCAGCAGGCTAATGTTAATTTATCATGCCATAATTAATACAGCAATGTTACGCCTATTTTAACTGTTCCGATTACTGAAACAGATTAATTATTATTTTCATTTAACTAGGCAAGTCAGGTTAGAACAAATTCTTATTTACAATGACGGCCTACACCGGACGACGCTGAGCCAATTGTGCACCGCCCTATGGGACTGGTTAGAACCAGATCATTACAGGTGACTGGTTAGAACCAGATCATTACAGGTGACTGGTTAGAACCAGATCATTACAGGTGACTGGTTAGAACCAGATCATTACAGGTGACTGGTTAGAACCAGATCATTACAGGTGACTGGTTAGAACCAGATCATTACAGGTGACTGGTTAGAACCAGATCATTACAGGTGACTGGTTAGAACCAGATCATACAGGTGACTGGTTAGAACCAGATCATTACAGGTGACTGGTTAGAACCAGATCATTACAGGTGACTGGTTAGAACCATATCATTACAGGTGACTGGTTAGAACCAGATCATTACAGGTGACTGGTTAGAACCAGATCATTACAGGTGACTGGTTAGAACCAGATCATTACAGGTGACTGGTTAGAACCAGATCATTACAGGTGACTGGTTAGAACCAGATCATTACAGGTGACTGGTTAGAACCATATCATTACAGGTGACTGGTTAGAACCATATCATTACAGGTGACTGGTTAGAACCAGATCATTACAGGTGACTGGTTAGAACCAGATCATTACAGGTGACTGGTTAGAACCAGATCATTACAGGTGACTGGTTAGAACCAGATCATTACAGGTGACTGGTTAGAACCAGATCATTACAGGTGACTGGTTAGAACCAGATCATTACAGGTGACTGGTTAGAACCAGATCATTACAGGTGACTGGTTAGAACCAGATCATTACAGGTGACTGGTTAGAACCAGATCATTACAGGTGACTGGTTAGAACCAGATCATTACAGGTGACTGGTTAGAACCAGATCATTACAGGTGACTGGTTAGAACCAGATCATTACAGGTGACTGGTTAGAACCAGATCATTACAGGTGACTGGTTAGAACCAGAGAAATGGTGATTTAAATATAGAATATACCATTGAGTGGTTCGTATTTCCAGGATATTTCCTATTTAAATTAGACAGAGTAGTTCTGCATCCACTATCTGAAATGTCTCTAATTTTCAGGTCTTATGAAGTTCTATTACCCAGGGGTCATTTTGGTCATGTCTAAGATGTAGTAGACAACTTGAAGAGACAACATGTTTTATGTATCATTAACAATGATCTAAATAACATCAAGTTACATGTTGAAGAACAACACCTTTGACTTGTGAAAAATGAAGTTTGTGTAATAAATATTTTGGGGACTTTGAGACACAGCGGCCAAACCGTTTTCACCCTGTGTATATCATCTTTATTGTCCTGATATTACGTCTCTCTTCCTGTGTATTTATCAAGCTGTATGGGCCAATAAACTGGACAATTCTTCAATGTTTCCAGGAAGTCTTCACATCGTAAAAAAAATCTCAATGAATCAATGTCATCTATCAGCTGGTCGGGCAGATTGTTTTGGGAGGGAGGGAGGAAGAGCGTGCGATGGACGGGGATCTAGACGGCAGTGGTTGCAAGTCATCTTTAAAAAAAATCTGATTATATTGTCACATACACCAGATAGGTGCAGTGAAATGTGTTGTTTTAAAGAAGGATGGACGGATGGACTGATAGACGACCTGTCAACATTACCATAATGGCCTGTATCTCAACATACAGTATATCAACCATTGTTGATTTACTTAAGGTATGATCAGTACACTTGTACTATACAGAATTGTAGTCATAACAACTGTATGGCAATTAGTAACATTTTCTCTATTCCCATCTCCTTACATTTCATATTCTATTACTTTTCTCCTCTCTTTCCAGTTGGATAGGTGAAGTGAAAACAGATGCGATAGTTTCAGTATACCATTACGTTATGATTATTTATCTTTTTAGTTTTATCGACTAACTGTTCTTGTTGCTTCCAGAGGCAGTTTGGAACTGGGTCGTGAGTGTTGCAACCGAGGAAAAGACTTGCTTCAGCACTCGGCGGTCCCGTTCTGTCATTTCTGTGTGGCCTACCACTTCGCAGCCTGAGCTGTTTTTGCTCCTAGAAATTTCCACTTCACAATAACATCACTTAAGGATGACCGGGGCAGCTCTAGCAGGGCAGAAATTTGATGAACTGACTTGTTGGAAAGGTGGCATCCTATGACGGTGCCGCGTTGAAAGTCACTGAGCTCTCCAGTAAGGCCATTCTACTGTCAATGTTTGGCTATGAAGATTGCATGGCTGTGTGCTCGATTTTGTGGCTGAAATAGACTAATACACTAATTTGAAGGGGTGTCCTCATACTTTTGTATATATAGTGTAACTCATTGACTTTTAATTGGGAACATGACCCAGTTTCACAACAGGCTGGAAATTATTTCTGGTTCCTGTTGTTGTTAACACTGTATCTTCTGTCTGAGTACTGTTTCTACATTATAACCCACAGGAAACAGACAGGACAGGAAGAAAAGCTTTCAGTAGGTACTGTTTCTACATTATAACCAACAGGAAACAGACAGGACAGGAAGAAAAGCTTTCAGTAGGACCAGGTGGCTGAGTGGGAGGAAGTATAATTTCCTTCAGCTCCTTTGCTAGACGACTGCTTCACAATAAAATGCGGATTTTGGACATTTTCTTTTGGTTGGTAAAGACGCTCTTGTAGAATGATACTATTGTAGCCTGCTATGTAGTGTAGTATAGCTGGTCTTGACAGAGACATACAGTATATTCAAACATTTTAAAACAAAATGTAATCATCTCTACATTTTGAGGCAGCAAGAATGACGAAACAAAGGCCTTCTGTCTTTGCCGCTTCCTGCCTACAGAGAAGTTATAACAGACGGCTGAAGAGCGTGATCATAAGCAGTCCAGCTCGTAAAGTCAAACAGCAGCTTTATTTAGGCCTGGGTGACAATGTTGTGGGTTCAGCTGCTCTGATCAGTGACTGGTCAGGACGGCCCTACCGTCAATCACAGGGGATCAGCTGCTCTGTTCAGTGTCTGGTCAGGACGGCCCTACCGTCAATCACAGGGGATCAGCTGCTCTGTTCAGTGTCTGGTCAGGACGGCCCTACCGTCAATCACAGAGGATCAGCTGCCTCGTTCAGTGTCTGGTCAGGACGGCCCTACCGTCAATCACAGGGGATCAGCTGCTCCGTTCAGTGTCTGGTCAGGACGGCCCTACCGTCAATCACAGGGGATCAGCTGCTCCGTTCAGTGTCTGGTCAGGACAGCTCTACCGTCAATCACAGGGGATCAGCTGCTCCGTTCAGTGTCTGGTCAGGACGGCCCTACCGTCAATCACAGGGGATCAGCTGCTCCGTTCAGTGTCTGGTCAGGACGGCCCTACCGTCAATCACAGGGGATCAGCTGCTCCGTTCAGTGTCTGGTCAGGACGGCCCTACCGTCAATCACAGGGGATCAGCTGCTCTGTTCAGTGTCTGGTCAGGACAGCTCTACCGTCAATCACAGGGGATCAGCGAGCCGCAGGGCTCTCTTTCCGGGGGTATGGGCTGCTCTCATTGTCACCATCAGGCAGCACAGTCAAACCAGAACATGGCTGCTACTACTGTGTACAGATGTAGGATCTTAATGTCAGCTAGTTTGCTACAGCAGGAAAATAATCCTGCAGCAACAGGAAATGTGAATTATTATGTGGATTATAATTAATGAACATTTTTGTAGGGGTTGATACATTGTTTGTAAGAGAAAACTCCAGAAGCCTTTTTAAACCTCAAATACACTACAAGTTTCAAATGTCCTGCATTGTCACAGTGTGATCAAATGAAGATCCTACATCTGTATGGCCTCGATAGGGGAGATAAAGCCAATACTGGTCTTTAGGTTTATACTCCGCAGCCATCCAGCCCGCGCTATAGACCTCCCAATCATGTCATCCAGCCAGAGGCCATCATCACACACACACACACACACACACACACACCGTCTCCTTCTCCCAGCCCAGAGGACATCGATCGGAAGGCAGCGTTGGGCCCGGGGAATAAGATCACCGGATAAAGCTAGCTGCTGAAGAGCAGGAGGGAGATTGACGCTGACCTCTCGCTTGTTGCCAATTCAACGGACAATAACAAGAAATGTGTCAACGTTAAGCCCTGATTTGTGATTTTGGAGCGTAGATACGGGACATGACATAATGGTTTATTGGATGTTGAAATTCTGGTGTAAAGTTGTGTTTTATTAGCATTATATAATGGTTGGGTACAGTATTATGATGGGAGTCAACCATTCAGTTTAACTTCTAAAAGTATCAGAATGGTACTGTATCATGTACCTACCATAGAGATGTTCTAGAGAGATCAGCTCCTATCTTTGGGCCAAGTTTGCCCTCTATCCAACTCTATGGCACCGACACCTACTGTTATCGCTCATAAATCCAAGATAAAATAAAATCACAGCCATGAGAACCCATTTGTCAATTGACCGGATAATAGGAAGCGACAGGACCAGCTTTGTCCTGCTGGTGCATGAGGAGAAAGATGGCTTCTCGTCCCAATGTAGTCTACCTCTCGAATGCACAGTGCAAAACACATCATTTCGCTCAGACGTGGCAGAGAGTTATTCACGGCCGAGACGCAGGTGGATTGAGTGTGATGTATTTGACAAGCTACCAAAGCGTTAAGGAAGTGTGCCCAGAAAAATTGAATGCTATATAATTCTGTCTCTCTGCCTCTACCTCTTTCTCTCTCTGTCTTTATTAAAGCAATAGGGCGTCTTTGAAATCATCTTTCTTCAAAATGTTCAGACATTCAGCTTTGATGAACAGCGCATTGTTGAACTCACACTATCTAAAGTATCAGTATGTTACTATCTCATGTACTTTGGAAGACTACACCTCCCTATAACTCTAGAACCCCCTCTAGGACATGGAAGACTACACCTCCCTATAACTCCAGAACCCCCTCTAAGAAATTGGAAGGCTACACCTCCCTATAACTCTAGAACCCCCTCTAGGACATGGAAGACTACACCTCCCTATAACTCTAGAACCCCCTCTATGACATGGAAGAGTACACCTCCCTATAACTCCAGAACCCCCTCTAAGAAATTGGAAGGCTACACCTCCCTATAACTCTAGAACCCCCTCTAGGACATGGAAGACTACACCTCCCTATAACTCTAGAACCCCCTCTAGGACATGGAAGACTACACCTCCCTATAACTCTAGAACCCCCTCTAGGACATGGAAGACTACACCTCCCTATAACTCTAGAACCCCCTCTATGACATGGAAGAGTACACCTCCCTATAACTCCAGAACCCCCTCTAAGAAATTGGAAGGCTACACCTCCCTATAACTCTAGAACCCCCTCTAGGACATGGAAGACTACACCTCCCTATAACTCTAGAACCCCCTCTAGGACATGGAAGACTACACCTCCCTATAACTCTAGAACCCCCTCTAGGACATGGAAGACTACACCTCCCTATAACTCCAGAACCCCTCTAGGACATGGAAGACTACACCTCCTTATAACTCTAGAACCCCCTCTAAGACATGGAAGACTACACCTCCCTTTAACTCTAGAACCCCCTCTAGGACATGGAAGACTACACCTCCCTATAACTCCAGAACCCCCTCTAGGACATGGAAGACTACACCTCCCTATAACTCCAGAACCCCCTCTAGGAAATTGGAAGACTACACCTCCCTATAACTCTAGAACCCCCTCTAGGACATGGAAGACTACACCTCCCTATAACTCTAGAATCCCCTCTAGGACATGCAATACTACTCCTCCCTATAACTCTAGAACCCCCTCTAGGACATGCAAGACTACACCTTCCTATAACTCTGGAACCCCCTCTATGACATGGAAGACTACACCTCCTTATAACTCCAGAACCCCCTCTATGACATGGAAGACTACACTCCCTGTAACTCTGGAACCCCCTCTAGGACATTGAAGACTACACCTCCCTATAACTCTAGAACCCCCGCTAGGATATGCAAGACTACACCCCCCTATAACTCTAGAACCCCCTCTAGGACATGGAATACTACTCCTCCCTATAACTCTAGAACCCCCTCTAGGACATGCAAGACTACACCTTCCTATAACTCTAGAATCCCCTCTAGGACATGGAAGACTACACCTCCCTATAACTCTAGAATCCCCTCTAGGACATGCAATACTACTCCTCCCTATAACTCTAGAACCCCCTCTAGGACATGCAAGACTACACCTTCCTATAACTCTGGAACCCCCTCTATGACATGGAAGACTACACCTCCTTATAACTCCAGAACCCCCTCTATGACATGGAAGACTACACTCCCTGTAACTCTGGAACCCCCTCTAGGACATTGAAGACTACACCTCCCTTTAACTCTAGAACCCCCTCTAGGACATGGAAGACTACACCTCCCTATAACTCCAGAACCCCCTCTAGGACATGGAAGACTACACCTCCCTATAACTCCAGAACCCCCTCTAGGAAATTGGAAGACTACACCTCCCTATAACTCTAGAACCCCCTCTAGGACATGGAAGACTACACCTCCCTATAACTCTAGAATCCCCTCTAGGACATGCAATACTACTCCTCCCTATAACTCTAGAACCCCCTCTAGGACATGCAAGACTACACCTTCCTATAACTCTGGAACCCCCTCTATGACATGGAAGACTACACCTCCTTATAACTCCAGAACCCCCTCTATGACATGGAAGACTACACTCCCTGTAACTCTGGAACCCCCTCTAGGACATTGAAGACTACACCTCCCTATAACTCTAGAACCCCCGCTAGGATATGCAAGACTACACCCCCCTATAACTCTAGAACCCCCTCTAGGACATGGAAAACTACACCTCCTATAACTCTTGAACCCCCTCTATGACATGGAAGACTACACCTCCCTATAACTCTATAACCCCCTCTAGGACATGGAAAACTACACCTCCTATAACTCTTGAACCCCCTCTATGACATGGAAGACTACACTTCCCTATAACTCCATAACCCCCTCTAAGACATGGAAGACTACACCTCCCTTTAACTCTAGAACCCCCTCTAGGACATGGAAGACTACACCTCCCTATAACTCTATAACCCCCTCTAGGACATGGAAGACTACACCTCCTTTTAACTCTAGTACCCCCTCTATGACATTTGAAGACTACACCTCCCTACAACTCTAGAACCCCCTCTAGGACATGGAAGACTACACTTCCCTATAACTCTAGAACCCCCTCTAGGACATGCAGGACTACAACTCCCTATAACTCTAGAACCCCCTCCAGGACATGCAAGACTACACCTCCCTATAACTCTAGAACCCCCTCTAGGACATGCAGGACTACACCTCCCTATAACTCTAGAACCCCCTCTAGGACATGCAGGACTTCACCTCCCTATAACTCTAGAACCCCCTCTAGGACATGCACGACTACACCTTCCTTTAACTCTAGAACCCCCTCTAGGACATGCAAGACTACACCTTCCTTTAACTCTAGAACCCCCTCTAGGACATGGAAGACTACACCTCCCTATGACACACTGGTCCACAACAGGAGGCCTGGTGGACAGTGTGGGGGCTCTCACAATAATTCATTGTGAGAGATGTATACCATGCTCACAGTGATAAGTAGGTGTAGACATTTTTGGGGGATAGCTGAGCCGTCATGCCCAGGTAATCATACTGGCACAGCGAATATCACATGCTTCTGAGTCAACACAAGGCACTCGGAAGAAAAACAGCTTTCATTTAACCTTCCAGGCAGGCCTCCATTCCTACCCTCCCTCAAGGGCATGAGTACGGTAGTGACGTTTGTTTTGTTTCATCGGCATTAGTGTGTGTGTGTGTTTCTGCGTGCGTGCGTGCGTTTGTGCGTGTGTCTGCGTGCGTATGTGTGTGTGTGTGTGTGTGTGTGTGTGTGTGTGTGTGTGTGTGTGTGTGTGTGTGTGTGTGTGTGCGTGCGTGCGTGCGTGCGTGCGTGAGTGTGTGTGTGTGTGGACATAGTGAGTGTTTGACCCCGCTGATGGGCTAGACAAACAGATACAGGGGAAATTGGAAAGAATAATATAGATTAATGTGGCAGATTATGGCTTCAGTAAAATATTAAGAGTTCAGTACACCATCAGGTCAGTCCGCTCCTTAGAGCTTTCCTCTCACAGGACGGAGAGAAAACAGAGGGGTCACTGCACCCACTATAGCAGTTTAGAGCTGAGAATACCCTTTAACTGTAAAATAAGTCCGCCACTGACATAATCTACACATAAAGATATACACTGAGTATACCAAACACTAGGAACACCTTGTGAGTGGAGTGTCCCTTTAAGATCTCCATGGCAACGCACATGTTTTTTTGTTGTTGTTGTTGTTGTGACCTTCCAAATATAAAATGGCTTGTTTGGGATATTTTCCCTTTATCTACAATAATTATAATTAGCCACAGCTACTTATCTGTGTCTGTGATTGTCTTTAGTCTGAAGACACAATAACCAGCATTCTTTCAAAAAAATATATGATGTCTATGTGCAACCCATATCAGAGAGCTTGACTATCTATACCTTACCAATACTAGACTGTATTGTATTATATCGTGTGTTTGTGTGCTGTACGCTAATACTGTTCATTAGTGAGTGGATGAGTGCAATACTGTATATTTGTATGCCCACCCTGGTTTCAGTTGAGTGCTGTTGACTTATTTTTTACCGTGAGCTCAGGGATATAAATAAAATGTAGTTTAATTACCAACCTCAAGTCTGTGTCAGTAAGATTAATCAAATTAGAAGAAAAACAACTCCCAGAATAGTGTCTGTGAGTCAAAAAAAAGTATACATTTTTTTTCTCCTTTGCGCCCGAGTATCTCTACTTGCACATTCATCTTCTGCACATCTATCACTCCAGTATTTAATTGCTAAACTGTAATTATTTTGCCACTATGGCCTATTTATTGCCTTAATCTTACTACTTTTGCACACACTGTATATAGATTTTTCTATTGTGTTATTGACTGTATGTTTGTTTATTCTATGTGTAACTCTGTGTTGTTGTTTGTGTCGCACTGCTTTGCTTTATCTTGGCCAGGTCGCAGTTGTAAATGAGAACTTGTTCTCAACTGACCTACCTGGTTAATTAAAGGACTTGTTCTCAACTGACCTACCTGGTTAAATAAAGGTGAAATAAAAAATAAATAAAAATAAATAAATAAAATATTGTAAAAAAAACAGCATTGAGCACTACTTTCTCTCATTACCACAATCATGTGCAACCAGAGGGAAAAACATTCTAGATCACCTGTACTCCACACACAGAGACAAAGCTCTCCCTCGCCCTCCATTTGGTAAATCTGACCACAACTCTATCCTCCTGATTCCTGCTTATAAGCAAAAATGAAAGCAGGAAGCACCAGTGACTCGGTCTATAAAAAAAATGGTCAGATGAAGCAGATGCTAAACTACAGGACTGTTTTGCTATCACAGACTGGAATATGTTCCGGGATTCTTCCGATGACATTGAGGAGTACACCACATCAGTCACTGGCTTCATCAATAATTACATCCACGACGTCGTCCCCACAGTGACTGTACGTACATACCCCAAACAGCAGCCATGGATTACAGGCAACATTCGCACTGAGCTAAAGGGTAGAGCTGCCGCATTCAAGGTGCGGGACTCTAACCCGGAAGCTTACAAGAAATCCTGCTATGCCCTGCGACGACATGTTGAAAATGTTAGTGAAGACACCTGCCAGATGGATTACCAGGACGTGTGCTCCGGGCATGTGCTGACCAACTGGCAGGTGTCTTCACTAACATTTTCAACATGTCCCTGATTGAGTCTGTAATACCAACATGTTTCAAGCAGACCACCATTGTCCCTGTGCCCAAGAACACAAAGGCAACCCGCCTAAATGACTACAGACCCGTAGCACTCACTTCTGTAACCATGAAGTGCTTTGAAAGGCTGGTAATGGCTCACATCAACACCATTATCCCAGAAACCCCAGACCCACTCCAATTTGCATACCGCCCAAACAGATCCACAGATGATGCAATCTCTATTGCACTCCACACTGCCCTTTCCCACCTGGACAAAAGGAACACCTATGTGAGAATGCTATTCATTGACTACAGCTCAGCGTTCAACACCATAGTGCCCTCAAAGCTCATCACTAAGCTAAGTAACCTGGGACTAAACACCTCCCTCTGCAACTGGATCCTGGACTTCCTGACGGGCCGCCCCCAGGTGGTGAGGGTAGGTAGCAACACATCTGCCACGCTGATCCTCAACACTGGAGCTCCCCAGGGGTGCATGCTCAGTCCCCTCCTGTACTCCCTGTTCACCCATGACTGCATGGCCAGGCACGACTCCAACACCATCATTAAGTTTGCTGATGACACAACAGTGGTAGGCCTGATCACCGACAATGACGAGACAGCCTATAAGGAGGAGGTCAGAGACCTGGCAGTATGGTGCCAGAATAACAAGCTATCCCTCAACGTAACCAAGACTAAGGAGATGATTGTGGACTACAGGAAATGGAGCACCGAGCACGTCCCCATTCTCATCGACGGGGCTGTAGTGGAGCAGGTTGAGAGCTTCAAATTCCTTGGTGTCCACATCAACAACAAATTAGAATGGTCCAAACACACCAAGACAGTCGTGAAGAGGGCACGACAAAGCCTATTCCCCCTCAGGAAACTAAAAAGATTTGGCATGGGTCCTGAGATCCGCAAAAGGTTCTACAGCTGCAACATCGAGAGCATCCTGACCGGTTGCATCACTGCCTGGTACGGCAATTGCTCGGCCTCCGACCGCAAAGCACTTCAGAGGGTAGTGCATACGACCCAGTACATTACTGGGGCAAAGCTGCCTGCCATCCAGGACCTCTACACCAGGCGGTGTCAGAGGAAGGCCCTGAAAATTGTCAAAGACCCCAGCCACCCCAATCATAGACTGTTCTCTCTACTACCACATGGCAAGCGGTACCGGAGTACCAAGTCTAGGAAAAAAAGGCTTCTCAACAGTTTTTACCCCCAAGCCATAAGACTCCTGAACAGGTAACCAAATGGTTACCCGGACTATTTGCATTGTGTGCCCCCCTCCCAAGCCCTCTTTTACGCTGCTGCTACTCTCTGTTTATCATATATGCATAGTCACTTTAACTATACATTCATGTACATACTACCTCAATTGTCCCGACCAACCAGTGCTCCCGCACATTGGCTAACCGAGCTATCTGCATTGTGTCCCGCCACCCACCACCCGCCAACCCCTCTTTTACGCTACTGCTACTCTCTGTTCATCATATATGAATAGTCACTTTAACCATACCCACATGTATATACTACCTCAATAAGCCTGACTAACCGGTGTCTGTATATAGCCAAGCTACTCTTATTTTCAAATGTCTTTTTACTGTTGTTTTATTTCTTTACTTACCTACACACACACACACACACACACATACCTTTTTTTCCGCACTATTGGTTAAAGCCTGTAAGTAAGCATTACACTGTAAGGTCAACACCTGTTGTATTCGGCGCACGTGACAAATAAACTTTGATTTGATTTGATCTTCTCTTGGTGCAAGAGTCAACATTTATGTACCTGTTTTTTTCCTGAAAAGACTGTTGGTTTCTCCTGTCTTTACCTGATCTGACTTTAAAACACACCTCTGGTCCAATTCATCTTCCACTCTCCGCCATTACGCTACTCGTGGACTGGCTGTCTTCGTTGTTTGTTATTTATCAGCTGGTAAAGAAAGCCCTGGCCTGGTTTTATTATGGTGAATGCCACGAGTCGGACGTCAGGGGACCTGTATGGGCCAGGGCATCAGGATTTAAGGGCTAATGGACAGTACCAGGCTTGGGGATAAAACCTGAAATCTATACTTTCAAGGAAGTAAGCCAGAGATATTGTATGACACTAGGCATTGTGTCTTCGTAAACTGACATGGCTTGTCACCTTTCTCTGCAATCACACATTTTCCATGGCCAGTACGGTGAAGGTATCCGGATTAAGAGGAAACATTAAGAGGCGCTTGGAAAGAAAAGCTGAAAACATTTTCATTTTGACTATTTCAATCATGGATGGAAGGACCATGTACTGAATGAACTGCATGGATCTATTCTCCCATTCAACATTCATCATTTTCCCTTCCCTTCTCTGCTGTGAATTGCTTCAGCGTTTTGTCCTGTTGTGTTGCGCCGTAATCCTGTCTCCCCCATTACTGTCTTTATATCAAGTACAGGAAGAGATAATGGACATGGTGATAACAGTGTGGCCTAAAGGCCTCCCTCTGGGGAAATATCACTGATGGCTGTGGAATGTAATATCAGTAAGGTCTCTGCACGCACATGCACACGCACACGTGCGCGTACGCGCGCGCACACACACACACACACACACACACAAACACACATCACCTTCCCTCTTCCAACACTAAATCAAATCAAATCAAATTTATTTATATAGCCCTTCGTACATCAGCTGAAATCTCAAAGTGCTGTACAGAAACCCAGCCTAAAACCCCAAACAGCAAGCAATGCATGTGAAAGAAGCACGGTGGCTGGGAAAAACTCCCTAGGAAAAACTCCTGAGAAAGGCCAAAAACCTAGGAAGAAACCTAGAGAGGAACCAGGCTATGAGGGGTGGCCAGTCCTCTTCTGGCTGTGCCGGGTGGATATTATAACAGAACATGGTCAAGATGTTAAAATGTTGGTAAATGACCAGCATGGTCAAATAATAATAATCATAGTAATTGTCGAGGGTGCAACAAGCACGTCCGGTGAACAGGTCAGGGTTCCGTAGCCGCAGGCAGAACAGTTGAAACTGGAGCAGCAGCATGGCCAGGTGGACTGGGGACAGCAAGGAGTCATCATGCCAGGTAGTCCTGAGGCATGGTCCTAGGGCTCAGGTCCTCCGAGAGAAAGAAAGAAAGACCCTCCCTTGTCTTACACTTCCATCTCTTATCCGACTCTCCCTCATCCTACACTCCCTCATCCTACCCTCCCTCATTCGGCCCTCCCTCATCCTACACCTCCCTCATCCTACACCTCCCTCTCTCATCCGACCCTCCCTCATCCTACACTCCCTCATCCTACCCTACCCCCACTCACATTACCCCTCATTCTACCCCCCCTCATCCTACACCACCCTCCCTCATCCTACACTACCCTCCCTCATGCTACCCTCCCTCATCCTACACCTCCTTCCCTCATCCGACCCTCCCTCATCCTATCCTCCCTCATCCTACACCTCCCTCCCTCCCTCATCTTATACCGCCCTCCCTCATCCTACACCTCCCTCCCTCATCCTACCCTCCCTCATCCTACACTACCCTCCCTCATCCTACACCTCCCTCCCTTATCCTACACCTCCCTCATCCTATACCTCCCTCCCTCATCCTACACCTCCCTCATCCTACACCTCCCTCCCTCCCTCATCCTACGCTACCCTCCTTCATCCTACACCTCCCTCCCTCATCCTACACTACCCTCCCTCATCCTACACCTCCCTCCCTCATCCTACACCTCCCTCATCCTACACCTCCCTCCCTCCCTCATCCTACGCTACCCTCCCTCATCCTACACTACCCTCCCTCATCCTACACCTCCCTCCCTCATCCTACGATACCCTCCTTCATCCTACCCTACCTCATCCTACACCTCCCTCCCTCATCCTACACTACCCTCCCTCATCCCGCACTCCCTCTTCCTACACCTCCCTCATCCTACACCTCCCTCCCTCCCTCCCTCATCCTACACTACCCTCCCTCATCCAACACCTCCCTCCCTCATCCTACACCTCCCTCATCCTACACCTCCCTCCCTCCCTCATCCTACGCTACCCTCCCTCATCCTACACCACCCTCCCTCATCCAACACCACCCTCCCTCGTCCTACACTACACTACCCTCCCTCATCCTACGCTACCCTCCCTCATCCTACACTACCCTCCTTCATCCTACACTACCCTCCCTCATCCTACACCTCCCTCCCTCATCCTACGCTACCCTCCCTCATCCTACACCACCCTCCCTCATCCTACACCTCCCTCCCTCATCCTACGCTACCCTCCCTCATCCTACACTACCCTCCTTCATCCTACACCTCCCTCCCTCATCCTACCCTCCCTCATCCTACACCACCCTCCCTCATCCTACACCTCCCTCCCTCATCCTACACTACACTACCCTCCCTCATCCTACACCACACTACCCTCCCTCATCCTACACTACACTATCCTCCCTCATCCTACACTACACTAACCTCCCTCAATCTACATTCCTCCCCCATCCTACACTCCTCTCATCCAATTTCCGAGCTATGTAATGAACATAATAAAAGGGAGGGAGGGGGGGAAATAAATGCTTCTTTAATCAGCATTTAAGCAACAAATAAAAGCTCCTGCCGATCAAGAACATCCCAATTAACTTATTTAATGTGTGTCATTTGGTATTGTAACCCACAGTGCCGTTGATGTCTTTCCCAGTAGAGAAGAGAGATGTCTTTCCCTCTGTTTGGCTCCATTATACTCCTCAGCAAAACTATAAACACACATTAGTGAGGATCTAATAGGAGTCATTAGTACTGCTGCTTTAAATAATGCATTTGTCCAATCACAGGTCAGGTTTGGCATACAGACACACAGACACACACACATACATACACCACACCCACCACTCTATTGATACATAGTACCAGACAAAAGTTTGGACACACCTACTCATTCAAGGGTTTTTCTTTATTTTTACTATATTCTACATTGTAGAATAATAGTGAAGACATCAAAACTATGAAATAGCACATATGGAATCATTTGGTAACCAACAAATCAAAATATATTTTATATTTGAGATTCTTCAAAGCAGCCACCCTTTGCCTTGACGACAGCTTTGCACACTCTTGGCATTCTCTCAACCAGCTTCATGAGGTAGTCACCTGGAATGCATTTCAACTAACAGGTGTAACTTGTTAAAAGTTAATTTGTGGAATTTCTTTCCTTCTTAATGCGTTTGAGCCAATCAGTTGTGTTGTGACAAGGTAGGGGTGGTATACAGAATATAGCCCTATTTGGTAAAAGACCAAGTCTATATTATGGCAAGAACAGCTCAAATAAACAAAGAGAAACGACAGTCCATCATTACTTTAAGACATGAAGCTCAGTCAATCCGGAATATTTCCAGATCTTTGAAAGTTTCTTCATGTGCAGTCGCAAAAACCGTCAAGCGCTATGATGAAACTGGCTCTCATGAGGACCGCCACAGGAAAGGAAGACACAGAGTTATCTCTGCTGCAGAGGATAAGTTCATTAGAGTTAACTGCACCTCAGATTGCAGCCCAAATAAATGCTTCACAGAGTTCAAGTAACAGACACATCTCAGCATCAACTGTTCACAGGAGACTGTGTGAATCAGGCCTTCATGGTTGAATTGCTGCAAAGGAACCACTACTAAAGGACACCAATAAGAAGAAGAGACTTGCTTGGGCCAACAAACATGAGCAATGGACATCAGACCGGTGGAAATCTCTTTTGGTCTGTTGAGTCTAAATTTGAGATTTTTGGTTCCAACCGCTGCGTATTTGTGAGACGCGGAGGAGGTGAATGGATGATCTCCACATGTGTGGTTCACACTGTGACGCATGGAAGAAAAAGTGTGATGGTGTGGGGGTGCTTTGTTGGTGACATTGTCAGTGATTTATTTAGAATTCAAGGCAAACTTAACAAGCATGGCTACCACAGCATTCTGCAGTGATATGCCATCACATCTGGTTTGGGCTTAGTGGGACTATCATTTGTTTTTCAACAGGACATTGACTCAACACACCTCCAGGCTATCGTAAAGACTCTTTGACCAAGAAGGAGAGTGATGGAGTGCTGCATCAGATGACCTGGCCTCCACAATCACCCGACCTCAACCCAATTGAGATAGTTTGGGATGAGTTGGACCGCAGAGTGAAGGGAAAGCAACCAACAAGTGCTCAGCATATGTGGGAACTCCTTCAAGCATTACAGGTGAAGCTGGTTGAGAGAATGCCAAGAGTGTGCAAAGCTGTCATCAAGGCGAAAGGTGGCAACTTTGAAGAATGTAAAATATAAAATATATTTGAATTTGTTTGACACTTTTTTGGTTACTACATGATTCCATATGTGATATTTCATGGTTTTGATGTCTTCACTATTATTCTACAATGTAGAAAATAGTAAAAATAATGAAAAATGTAATACTGTTGCTGTATATATTGATGCAGAAGGTGGGTATATATTGATGGAGAAGGTGGGTATACATATTGATACAGAAGGTGGGTGTTTATATTGATGGAGAAGGTGGGTATATATTGTTGGAGAAAACAGGTATATATTGATGGAGAAGTCAGGTATGTCTTGATGGAGGACGTGGGTATATATTGATGGAGAAGTCATGTATTGTAACGATCGTCGTGCATGAAGGAAGAAGTGGACCAAGGCGCAGCTGGGAGCGAACACATGTTATTTATTTCAGACTGAAATAACACGGTCAAAACAGAGAATAAACGTATCGCTACTGCTCAAACAAAAAGAGACAACAACCCACAAACATCGTGGGGGGAAAAGGAACTTAAATATGATTCCCCAATCAGAGGCAACTAGCGACAGCTGTCTCTGATTGGGAATCGACAGAACCCAACATAGAAATACGCCCCAAAGCAAGGCTATACCAAAAACATAGAAAATAAACTATAGAAATGCCACACCCTGACCAAAATAGAAGAGTTCACCTGGTCAGGGCGTGACAGTACCCCCCCTCCAACGGTGCGTACTCCCGGCGCACCAACCTAAAGTCTATTAAGGGGGGGACCCGGGTGGGCGCCTCACCCTCGGTGGAGGCTCTGGCCCCGGGCGTGTTTCTCCCCCTGCCTCCACCCTAGCCCTACCCCTCTGGCCCGGACTGGACCACGGTGGAGCGGCATGCTCAGGCTCCGGAGCGGAGCCGCCGACCGGAACAGGACTGGTCACCGGTGGACCGGACACAGGCCGTGCCGGACTGTGGACACGCGCCGTGGGCCTGGTGCGGGGAACAGGGACGGGCCGGACAGGACTGGGGACACGCACTACTAACCTGGTGCGGGGAGCAGGGACGGGCCGGACTGGATGGGGACACGCACCACTGGCTTGGTGCGGGGAGCAGGGACGGGCCGGACTGGACTGGGGACACGCACCACTGGCTTGGTGAGGGGAGCAGAGATGGGCCGGACTGGACTGGGGACACGCACCACTGGCTTGGTGCGGGGAGTAGGAATGGGCCGGACTGGACTGGGGACACGCACCACTAACCTGGTGCGGGGAGCAGGGACGGGCCGGACTGGACTGGGGACACGCACCACTGGCTTGGTGCGGGGAGCAGGGATGGGCCGGACTGGACTGGAGACACGCACCACATTCGCCCGGCAAGGGCGAGGTGCTGGCACAGGACGTGCTGGACCGTGACCGCACACCGGCGACACAGTGCGCATAAGCGGCGCCGGATATCCTGGACCGAGGAGGCGCACTGGAGGTCTGGAGTGCACAGCTGACATCACCCGTTCTGGCTCAACGCCCACCTTAGCCTGGCAAGTGTGGAGCGCTGGCACAGAACGCACTGGGCTGTGCAGCCGTACCGGAGACACAGTGCGCGTCCTCGGCGCAGGATACATCGGACCGAGAAGAGGCACCTGAGGCCAGGAGCGCTGAGCCGGCACAACACGTCCTCGCTGAACACTCCCCCTAGCCCGGCAAATGTGGGGCGCTGGCACAGAGCGCACTGGGCTGTGCAGGCGCACTGGCGATACCGTGCGCACCTCTGCCACCCAAGGCTCTTCCTCCACGCTGTCCCTACGCAGGTCCTCCAGGACCTGCCACATCTCTGCCTCCTCCTTCGCCGTTATCCCCCACGAGAGCAGTGGTCTGGGCTCTTCCTCTGCCCTTCCGGACCACCCCATTAGCCCCCCCAAAAAAAATTCTTGGGGGTGTCTTTCGGACCTCCTCGACCGCCGCCTGCGACTCCTTCCACCGGCTGGCATCACCTCCTCGACCTGGGAATCCTTCCGCCAGGGTCCTTTCCCCGACATGATCTCCTCCTAGGTCCAGAACTCCTTCCCCTCGCGAGCCCATCTCTCGCGCTCCTTATCCTCCCGCTGCTTGGTCCTGGTTCGGTGGGTTGTTCTGTAATGATCGTCGTGCATGAAGGAAGAAGTGGACCAAGGCGCAGCTGGGAGCGAACACATGTTATTTATTTCAGACTGAAATAACACGGTCAAAACAGAGAATAAACGTATCGCTATGCTCAAACAAAAAGAGACAACAACCCACAAACATCGTGGGGGGAAAAGGAACTTAAATATGATTCCCCAATCAGAGGCAACTAGCGACAGCTGTCTCTGATTGGGAATCGACAGAACCCAACATAGAAATACGCCCCAAAGCAAGGCTATACCAAAAACATAGAAAATAAACTATAGAAATGCCACACCCTGACCAAAATAGAAGAGTTCACCTGGTCAGGGCGTGACATGTATATATTGATGGAGAAGTCAGGTATATATTGATGGAGAAGTCAGGTATGTCTTGATGGAGAAGTCAGGTATATATTGATGGAGGAGGTGGGTTTATATTGATGGAGAAGTCAGGTATATATTGATGGAGAAGTCAGGTATATATTGATGGAGAAGGTGGGTTTATATTGATGGAGAAGCCAGGTATATATTGATGGAGAAGGTGGGTTTATATTGATGGAGAAGTCAGGTATATATTGATGGAGAAGGTTGGTATATACTGACACATAAGGTGGGTATATATTGATGGAGAAGGTGGGTATATACTGACACATAAGGTGGGTATATATTGATGGAGAAGGTGGGTATATACTGACACATAAGGTGGGTATATATTGATGGAGAAGGTGGGTATATACTGACACATAAGGTGGGTATATATTGATGGAGAAGGTGGGTATATACTGACACATAAGGTGGGTATATATTGATGGAGAAGGTGGGTATATACTGACACATAAGGTGGGTATATATTGATGGAGAAGGTGGGTATATATTGATGGAGAAGGTGGGTTTATATTGATGGAGAAGTCAGGTATATATTGATGGAGAAGGTTGGTATATACTGACACATAAGGTGGGTATATATTGATGGAGAATAGTATGCATTTAGCATTTACTGACTCCAAGGATAGGATTATTACTTAACATGCTATAGTTTAGCAGGTAGTAATCCATGCTGTACGTCATGTTGGGTATTTGTAATTACTAGATACATGATTCCGTGTTGCCCCTTGAAAAAATTTTACGTCACAATCGTCTAACGCTCAGAGACACATTCGTCTAACGTGATTCTAATGTTCAGAAAACACAATTAGGAGATTATTTTATTGTGCTATTTGGGGAACAGTGGTCCTCTGTCAACGTCAGGTGGGTCCAATTCTGAACCTGGTTCTGTGGCTTAGGTGTGTGTGTGTGTTTTCCTGGGCCTGAGGTGTGTGTGTGTGTGTGTGTGTGTGTGTGTGTGTGTGTGTGTGTGTGTGTGTGTGTGTGTGTGTGTGTGTGTGTGTGTGTGTGTGTGTGTGTGTGTGTGTGTGTGTGTGTGTGTTTTCCTGGGCCTGAGGTGTGTGTGTGTGAGAGAGAGACACATTGGGACCACCAACATCCTCCAGCAAGCAAATAGACTGACCTAAAATGTAACCTCAGATGTTTGCTAGGTACCTAGCTAATCAAAATATTGGTTTGCATTTATTGATTAACCTCGTCTTGAATACCACCACATAGCTAGCTATCTACAGTAGCCCAGGTTTGTTCGCTTACACTTCTTACGACTGGCAGCCTGGTGCAAGCAGCTGTGTTGTTGCCAAGCAACTGACCCGGTGTTAGAACTCTGAGCTTTGGCAAAAAAAGATATGTTTGCATTGTCAGAAATGCTACAAAAAAGGTAGCACATAGTTGGTACGTAATGGACAGAAATTAGCACGTGAGAGCGATAAATTTGACATTTAATCAAAACTGTTGCCCTTACAAACTGTTGCCCCTACAAACAAAAAGGTGACATGTCTAATGGTCACTTAATGGACGATGTGGTCTCGCTCTTATCCGACGGCTAGATATTGAGCTAGTTCGCTCCCTCAAAAATAGCAACGCTTTTTTTTTTCTTTTTTTTTCTCCGCTATGTGCTGGTTCAAACTATACCCAAATGAAACCCTTGTTGAGGGAATGCCATTGTGACATAATAATTGGGAATGTACTCGAGCTTGAATATTGTTAGATCATATTTTCAACGTTTTTGGTCTCTACATGGTTTGTCCTACAAAGTCTTGATTGAGTGAAGGGTTGTCATGGTTGTATGGAGAGATGGACCAAGGCGCAGCGTAAGTTCCACATCTTTACTTAGGTGAAATGTCCAAAAAAACAACAAAAGGAAACAAAAAAACAACCGTAACATCAGAGGTGCACATGCACTAACTCAAAACAAGATCCCACAAAAACCAGTGGGAAAATGGCTGCCTAAATATGATCCCCAATCAGAGACAACGATAAACAGCTGCCTCTGATTGGGAACCATACCAGGCCAACATAGACATAAAACAACCTAGATAACCCACCCTAGTCACACCCTGACATAACCAACATAGAGAATAAAAGGTTCTCTGTGGTCAGGGCGTGACAGTACCCCCCCAAAAGGTGCGGACTCCGGCCGCATAACCTGACTCTATAGGGGAGGGTCCGGGTGGGCATCTAGCGTCGGTGGCGGCTCCGGTGCGGGGCGAAGTATCCACTCCGCTCGTGGATCCGCCAGCATCGGTGGCAACTCTGGTGCGGGACTTTGGTCCAGCCATGGAGCCGGGTAGAACGCCGTGCCCGGACTGGGCCTCGGTGCCGAGGAAGGCTCCGGCCTTGGAGCTGAGTTGGCCGCTGTGCCTGGACTGGGCACCGGCGCAGAGGAAGGCTCTGGCCTTGGAGCAGGACTGGACACCGTACCTGGACTGGGCATCAGCGCAGAGGGAGGCTCTGGCCTTGGAGCTGGACTGGACGCCATGCCTGGATTGGGAACTGGTGCAGAGGAAGATTCCTGCCATGGAGCAGGACTGGACACCTTGCCTGGAAGCGCCGGACCGTTGACCCCCGCTGGAGGCTCCGGAACGTTGACCCCCACTGGAGGCTCCGGAACGTTGACCCCCACTGGAGGCTCCGGAACGTTGACCCTAGCTGGAGGCTCCGGAACGTTGACCCCCGCTGGAGGCTCCGGAACGTTGAACCCCGCTGGAGGCTCCGGAACGTTGACCCCCGCTGGAGGCTCCGGAACGTTGACCCCCGCTGGAGGCTCCGGAAAGTTGACCGTCGCAGGAGGTTCCAGACTGTGGACCATCACAGGAGGTTCCTTGAATGATTTGTCTCCGGTGTTTCTCCTACAGGATGTGTATTATGTTGATCGCAACAACAAGTTCCATTCGTTTCAACACAATAACCGTGCACTCAGTTGTTTACCTACTGGCTCTAGCCTACAGTTACAGTGTACTTACATTGAAATTACATATAAATAGAAGGAGGAATAGGAGCAGGCGGAAGGGGAGGAATAAGCTATTATTCTCTACCTCAACTTTTATAATTATAAATGTATCCTTGAGCCTTCAGCACAGTCTAAAAATAAACAGCAGGACATAGTGTGCTTCTGATAGTTCTTCCAGGAAAGGTGAAGGACAAGCTGGGCCACGGGATATTGAAAGACGTCAGATAGTTGTCGTGGAAATTCTAATTAATAATGAGGAGAGACAAGGTCAATCACCAATTAGGATATTACTTTATTCAAAACGTATTAATAACATTGATTAATTATTGCAATAATGAAGCTGGTCGACGAACCACCCATAGATGATTCGTTGAGAGCCCAACGAGCAGATTTGAGCCACAACATTTTACAGCAAAGTACATCCTCCTGAATGTCCATGACAAGCAACAGGTGTATGGAACGGGTCACAAGGTTAGGATTAGTATGAAAGATATGAATAATTCACAGCAGACAGTATCTGCTTTAAAGACTGTTCACGTTATGTAGAAACCAGGGTCTGTCCCCCAAAACAAGGTTCTTCTCATAATTATCCATACACGAGCCATCTCTCCCTGGTACCTTCCAGTCAAACCGGAGCAATCTCCCTCACATTAATGGAATGTGGCCTAAGGCATCGTAAATCTAAGGTCAGTATTAAGCCCCCAGAAGCCCAATTCAGAGGACCATGCACAAATGAGTGTTGCAAAAACCTTATTCTACTCCATAAAACAACCATTTGATGCAATAACAGTATTATAATATAATCTTGTAATTTCGCTCTCACATAGTACAGTCTTGACGATGCAGTAACCCTCGCTACAAGCAACAACAACAAAAAAAAGAGAATATACCCAAGTTTTGCTGAGACACGTGACTATTTTTGATGTTTTATTAAATGTGTTATTTATGGAGCCATCCCTTGTATAATTTTCTGGGCCTTCCAGGTATTTCTGTTGAAGGTAATGCACATGGTTACTGCTGCTAGGGGGAGCTATGATGTCAGTGGTGAGCGTTAGTGGGACTGTGAGGTCTTGGACGTTTCTTCTTCAGTCTTGGAGAATGCCTGATACAGAACACCACTAACTATTCTCCTTCTCAAACATTCCACTCTGTTAATTCAGGTATGTAATATGAAAAAGTACAATATCACTTATGAAATATTAACATAGTCCATGAGTTTGGTGATGTTTTAAGGTAATAGGTGAATGTGTTTGAATGTGAAGGTAATAGGTGAATGTGTTTGAATGTGAAGGTAATAGGTGAATGTGTTTGAATGTGAAGGTAATAGGTGAAGGCAATTGGGGAAGGTAATAGGTGAAGGTAATCAGGGAAGGTAATAGGTGAATGTGTTTGAATGTGAATGTGTAGCTTTTTCAATATGAGACCTTTATTTTGTATGTTTTAATATGGAAAATAGTGTAGCTTTTTGAGCATGAGACCTTGCAGTTTATATTACAATGCAGTTGTAATGTAAACGTGATAATTGCTTTTGACAAAAATAAAATGTTATTAACAGATTTTGGAGAACGACTGATACTGAACACTACTAGCTGGGTAAGTCTCCTTCATGTGAATTAAACTATGGTCACGTTTAGCTGTGTAAGTCTCCTTCATGTGAATTAAACTATGGTCACGTTTAGCTGGGTAAGTCTCCTTCATGTGAATTAAACTGTGGTCACGTTTAGCTGGGTAAGTCTCCTTCATGTGATTTAAACTGTGGTCACATTTAGCTGGGTAAGTCTCCTTCATGTGAATTAAACTGTGGTCACGTTTAGCTGGGTAAGTCTCCTTCATGTGATTTAAACTGTGGTCACATTTAGCTGGGTAAGTCTCCTTCATGTGAATTAAACTATGGTCACGTTTAGCTGGGTAAGTCTCCTTCATGTGATTTAAACTGTGATCACATTTAGCTGGGTAAGTCTCATTCGTTTGAATTAAACTGTGGTCACATTTAGCTGGGTAAGTCTCCTTCATGTGAATTAAACTATGGTCACGTTTAGCTGGGTAAGTCTCCTTCATGTGATTTAAACTGTGATCACATTTAGCTGGGTAAGTCTCATTCGTTTGAATTAAACTATGGTCGCATTTAGCTGGGTAAGTCAGGGCGGCAGGGTAGCCTAGTGGTTAGAGCGTTGGGATAGTAACCGAAAGGTTGCAAGTTTGAGTCTCTGAGCTTACCAGGTACTAATCTGTTGTTCTGCCCCTGAACAAGGTAGTTAACCCACTGTTCCTAGGCCGTCATGGAAAATAAGAATTTGTTTTTAACTGACTTGCCTAGTTAAATACCCTGGACAACGCTGGGCCAATTATGGGCCTCCCAATCGCAGCCTGGATTTGAACCAGCTTGCAGTGATGCCTCTTGCACTGAGATGCAGTGTCTTACACCATATGATATGTCACAAAAGTCAATTTGTTGTGGCTAACTTTGGCTAGGGGTTAGGTTAAAGGGTTAAGGTTAGGGTTAGCTAACATGCTAAGTAGTTGCAAAATATCAAAAAATTGTAAGAAGTTGCAAAGTTGCTAATTCAGATCAAATGCCAAATTTGTCCATGATGAGATTCTAACATGCAAGCTTTAGGTTGCTAGGCATTCATGTTATAAGCGTACCTATCCACCCACACTACTTTAGTTTTTTCCTTAGGTAACGTTCTGTCTTATGTAACCATACTAAATCATACTTATCCGTGTCCCGGATGTACATTTACTATGTTACGTCTAGTCTATGAGACCAGGCTGGTCTTCTTCATGTGAATTAAACCATGGTCACGTTTAGCTCGATGAGTCATACATTCACTCACACCTACAACCATGGCTGTTAATAACTGTTATCTAGCAAATTAGAGAGAAAAAAGTTTCTCTGGAAAAATTAACGAGCAAAGTCTGAGCATGTCGACTTTGAACTACTGGCCTAGCCCTAGTCTATTTTCAGCGGTGATTCATTTCACCGTTTGATTCAATAAATTAAGTCTGGTAAGTAATTAAATACCTTTAACTCAAGTCTGGTAAGTAATTAAACGCCTTTAGCTTAAAAGGGATACTTAGGGATTTGGGCAATTAGTGTGTTTTTCTGCATTCAAATAGGCTGTTTCTAATAGGTAAATTAGCCTATCTATCTTGTAGCCTATATTGATTACCAAAATGGCCTTGCTTTAGTGTGTAGGGTGCTGTGTGGTGATACAGTTCAGAGGAGATAGACTACAGAATTCGCACCAACTTGTCACTTCAAAAGCCACTCAATGATCTCAGAGTCTCTGTATTTTAAATGTATGTTTCTGTGATATAGCCTTATATAAGCAGAATTTGATTTCAACTGGCCCATAAGTTACTTTATCCTGGCGCTGGGTTTATATAAAAGTAGTAGTGGTATCCTGTTCTTGTGTTGGGCCGTTTGTTTCAGTACTAGTAGTGGTATCTTGTTCTTGTGTTGGGCCGTTTGTTTCAGTACTAGTAGTGGTATCCTGTTCTTGTGTTGGGCTGTTTGTTTCAGTACTAGTAGTGGTATCGTTTGCTTGTGACTCTCTTTTCCAAGGCATTTTTACACAATTTTTCTCCATCCATATTTTAATGAAAACTAGCAATGAGGAGTGATCCTCCTCATTATTGTGTTTTCAGAATGCTTCATCCATGGAGGGGTTGTCCATTTTTACTCAGCTATCGGCGTAGCCTGGGCCTCTCTCTAAGAGCTGGCATCAAAAAGCCGAGGGCCATATATTACCTTTAAAGACCAGCATCCGGCCCATGACATCTAATACCACAATGGATGTCTTGGCATCTGGAAATCGATGTGGCCAATTGCCTTTCACACTGACTGCTGGTCTTAGGCTTTAAATATTTATGCCTGAATGCCTGACATTGGAGTTGAAAACTCTGAGACGGACACAACACAACAACTTGTGTTGAAAACGGACTTTGGTCACTGCAATGTTTTGGACAATCACAATTCAGCCCCCTACTCCATTGGACAATTACACTTCAGCCCTCACCCCATTGGACAACCACAATTCAGCCCCCCACTCCACTGGACAACCACAAACCAGCCCCCTCTCCATTGGACAACTACAATTCAGCCCACCCTCCATTGGGCAACCACAATTCAGCCCCCCCTCCATTGGACAACCACAATTCAGCCCCCCCCCCCTCCATTGGGCAACCACAATTCAGCCCCCCCTCCATTGGGCAACCACAATTCAGCCCTCACCCCATTGGACAACCACAATTCAGCCCCCCTCCATTGGACAACCACAATTCAGCCCCCCCCCCTATAGACTTTGCTTCACTAGAGAGGTATGTCGAGACTCTTAGTTCAAAACGGATGTGTTGCAGGAAGAACACTCATCTTTGATGCTCTTTTGAATCCCAACTAAAGGCGTTGTCTTCAAAATGCCCTTATGGATTCCCCCTTTGTGCCCACACTAGCCAAGGTACAAACCTCTCTTATATATCTGTCCTAAAAACACATGTTCATGAGATATCAATTGAACAGAAAAAAATGTATCAACTTTTCAGTGTTTTAATTACGCTACATGGTTTGTATGTTATGCTTTGATTATGGTATGCTGTCTTTCTCAAAAAGACTCAAATTCATTTGAACTGAATGGACATTAACAGCAGTGTCTAGGTCTGGGTCAGTCTCTAAGAGCTTTTCACACCTGAATTGTACAATATTTGTCAATTTATTATTTTCAGAATTCTTCAAGCCATGTCAAAATGGTTGTTGATCATTGCTAGACAGTCATGGAGGCTGGTGGGAGGAGCTATAGGAGGACAGGCTCATTGGAATGGCTGGAATGGAAAACACGGAACGGTATCAAACCACATGTTTGACTCCGTTCCATTTCTTCCATTCCAGTCATTACAATAAACCCATCCTCCTATAGCTCCTCCCACCAGCCTCCAATGCTAGACAACCATTTTCATGTCTTGCCATTGATTTTCAAGCAGATTTAAGTCCAAACTGCAACTCGGCCACTCAGGAAATGTACTGTTTTCTTGGTAAGCAACACCAGTGTAGATTTGGACTTGTGTTTTAGGTTATTGTCCTGCTGAAAGGTAAATTTGTCTTCCAGTGTCTGGTGGAAAGCAGACTGAACCAGGTTTTCCTCTAGGATTTTCCCTGTGCTTAGCTCCATTCATTAATTTTTTTATCCCGAAAAACTCCCCAGTCCTTAATGATTACAAGCATTCCCATAACATGATACAGCCACCACTATGCTTAAAAATATATAGAGTGGTACTCAGTAATGTGTTGTACTGGATTTGGCCCAAACATAACACTTTGTATTCAGGACAAAAAGTTAATTTCTTTGCCACATTTTTTGCACTATTACTTTAGTGCCTTGTTGCAAACAGGATGCATGTTTTGGGATATTTCTGTACAGGCTTCCTTCTTTTTAATCTGTCAATTAGGTTAGTATTGTGGAGTACCTTCAATGTTCTTGATCCATCTTCAGTTTTCTCCTATCACAGCCATTAAACTATGTAACTGTTTTAAAGTCAACATTGGCCTCTGTGAAATCCCTGAGAGGTTTTCTTCCTCTCCGGCAACTGAGTTAGGAAGGACGCCTGTATCTTTGTAGTGACTGGGTGGATTGATACACCATCCGAAGTGTAATTAATAACTTCACCATGCTCAAAGGGATATTCAATGTATACTTTTTTTAACCATCTACCAGTAGGTGCCCTTCTTTGCGAAGCATTGGAAAACTTCCCTTGTCTTTGTGGTTGAATCTGTGTTTGAAATTCACTGCTCCACTGAGTGACCTTACAGATAATGTATGTGTGGGATACTGTCACGTCCTGACCATAGAGAGCTCTTATTGTCTATGGTAGACTGGGGCGGTTTATCTAGTTTATTTCGTTCTATGTTTGGTTCTAGTTTCTTTTTTCTATGTTGTGGTTTTTGTATGATCCCCAATTAGAGGCAGCTGGTCATCGTTGTCTCTAATTGGGGATCATATTTAAGTAGTTGTTTTTCCCACCTGTGTTTGTGGGAGATTATTTTGAGTTAGTGCATGTAGCACCTCTGTCGTCACGGTTTGAGTTTTGTTTATAGTTTATTATTTGTCTTGCAAAGTTTCACATTAATACCCACGATACCCACGCTGCGCTACGACGAACGTGACAGATACAGAGACGAGGTAGTCATGGTTAAACAGTATTATTGCACACAGAGTCCATGCAACATATTATGTGACTTGTTATGCAAATGTTTACTCCTGAATTGAATTAGGTTGCCACAACAAAGGGGTTGAATACTTTCTGACTCAAGACATTTAATCTTTTAATTTTTAATTCATTTGTAACCAATTTCAAAAAACATAGTTCCACTTTGACAGTATGGGGTATTATGTGTAGGGCAGTGACAACATAATCTAAATTTAATCCATTTTAAATTCAGGCTGTAAGACAACAAAATGTGGAAAAAGTCAAGGGGTGTGAATACTTTGTGAAGGCACTGTAGGTAATAATAAACAAAAAAAAACGTTATATTGAGTCAGAGACCACCAAGTAGCATAACTTCTTACCACAAACTAACTAACAAAGTTTCTATAGTTTCCATATTTTCCAAAGGACATTTAACCTTTAAATGTTAACCTCTCTCTTCAATACACACACAGTGGCTATTCAGTTGTGTTATCTTCCCCATTGCTATCCATTACATTGCCTTAATGAGAGATACCTACTGACTGTACATGTACTGTACATACTAGATATACAATCCAGCCCCTTCTCAACCACACTGAAGGACTATTAAGCATATCCTCTCCTGTATCTATTTAATACCTGTCAAAATCCTGAATTATGTTTTAATCTAGGTTGATAAAGCTAACCAAACAATTATACTTCAGATGAA
>NC_042962.1:5995487-6000487 GCF_901001165.1 Salmo trutta | reverse complement strand
AATTTGGCTACATAACTCGCATTGAACTGAACAAAGCTAGCTAGCAAAAACAACCTGTTACCTGACAAATGGAAACTATTATTGCACCTCAAACTATTTGGGAAGGACTAGAAAACAGGAGCAAGAAACAGACGGGAGCAGGGAAACAAACACTGGTAGGTTTCAAAAACAAAACGAACTGGCAACAGACAAACAGAGAACACAGGTGTAAAAACACAGGGGATAATGGGGAAGATGGACAACACCTGGAGGGGGGTGGAGACAAGACAGGTAAACAGATCAGGGTGTGACATATAGTGCATTCGGAAAGTATTCAGACCACTTGACTTTTTCCACATTTTGTTACGTTACAGCCTTATTCTAAAATTAATTAAATGATTGTTTTTTCCCCTCATCAATCCACACACAATGCCCCATAATGACGAAGCAAAAACAGGTTTTTAGACATTTTTGCTAATTTATTAAAATAAAAAACTGAAATATCACATTTTTACATAAGTATTGAGACCCTTTACTCAGTACTTTGTTGAAGCACCTTTGGCAGTGATTACAGCCTGGAGTCTTCTTGAGTATGACACTACAAGCTTGGCACAACTGTATTTGGGGAGTTTCTCCCATTCTTTTCTGCAGATCCTCTCAAGCTCTGTCAGGTTGGATGGGGAGCGTCGCTGCACAGCTATTTTCAGGTCTCTCCAGAGATGTTCAATTGGGTTCAAGTCCGGGCTCTGGCTGGGCCACTCAAGGACATTCAGAGACATGTCCCGAAGCTTCTCCTGTGTTGCCTTGGCTGTGTGCATCGGGTCTTTGCCCTGTTGGAAGGTGAACCTTTGCCCAGGTGTGAGGTCCTGAGCACTCTGGAGTAAGTTTTCATCAAGGAACTCTCTGTACTTTGCTCCGTTCATCTTTACCTCAATTCTGACCAGTCTCCCACCCCTGCCGCTGAAAAACATCCCCACAGCGTGATGCTGCAACCGCCATGCTTCACCGTAGGTTTCCGCCAGACGTGATGCTTGGCATTCAGGCCAAAGAGTTCAATCTTGGTTTCATCAGACCAAAGAATCTTGTTTCTCATGGTCTGAGAGTCTTTAGGTGCCTTTTGGCAAAATCCAAGCGGGTTGTCATGTGGCTTTTACTGAGGAGTGGCTTCTGTCTGGCCACTCTACCATAAAGGCCTCATTGGGGGAGTGCTGCAGAGATGTTTGTGCTTCTGGAAAGTTCTCCCATCAATCAATCATCAAATGTACTAATAAAGCCCTTTTCACAAAGTGCTGTACAGAAAGCCAGCCTAAAACCCCAAACAGCAAGCAATGCAGATGTAGAAGCACGGTGGCTAGGAAAAACTCCCTAGAAAGGCCAGAACCTAGGAAGAAACCTAGAGAGGAACCAGGCTATGAGGGGCGGCCAGTCCTCTTCTGGCTGTGCCGGGTGGAGATTATTACAGAACATTATAACAGAACATTTTTTTTATTTGCGAACATTTTTGAAAACCTGTTGTCTCTGTCATTATGGGGTATTGTGTGTAGATTGCTGAGGATTTTCTTTTTATTTAATCCATTTCTTAATAGGGCACAAAATGTGGAAAAAGGGAAGGGGTCTGAATACTTTCCGAATGCACTGTATATATATATATTTCACAATAATATTATTATATGTGTGTGTGTGTGTGTGTGTGTGTGTGTGTGTGTTTTCACGCGCCACACGTTTAAAGCATTGCAAATCGATTGTGAAAGGGTCTGGTTGTTGAAGGTATCTGCTGGATGGTAGGCTTCATCAATCTGGCTTTGATAATAACCAGTGCTTACCCAGCCACTGACCTCACCACACGTCACTGGTGTGTGTGTGTGTGTGTGTGTGTGTGTGTGTGTGTGTGTGTGTGTGTGTGTGTGTGTGTGTGTGTGTATGTGTGTGTGTGTGTGTGTGTGTGTGTGTGTGTGTGTGTGTGTGAACTCAACAACAGAGTAGAATGACCCTTATTTCTTGGCCTCTCACTCTAATTCAAGGGCCCCTGTCAGCATGATGGGGTTTGAAGATGCCAAGCCAAAAATACCACACATTTCTCTGATGATGAGTGTGTTTGTGCATGTGCGTGTGTGTGTGTGTGTATAAGAGGGAGAGTGTGCGTGAGCTTGTCCATGTGTGTGTGTGTAGCTTTGATCAGGGGGAATCCTTTGCACCTGGAGCTGCAGCGAGAGAGAATAGAGAATATCTGGTAGCTAAAGCCTTTGTGACTCACAAAGTCAATTATCATACACATCTGACTTCACACATTCTCTTTGGAAGCCATTACAGCAACCTCTCTTCTCTCTCTTTGTCCTCCTTCCCCAACCCCCCTTCATTCTCTCTTTCCTCCTACCGCAACCCCTCTTTCTCTTTCTCTTTCCAATATCCCCCCATACTCTACTCAGAGACGGATCCATCTCTTTCCTCCTACCCCTACCCCCAGTACTCTGTTTCCAGAATATTCTCCCATGCAATAAGAATAAAGGTATGACTCAATGAAATACAACCAAGCACTGAATGCATTTAGACTTGAATGTATTATTTAGTTCTGAAAAATGATTAGTTTCACAATACAATTCATTACAGTACAGTGTATAGATATACAAACAGAAAGTCCCTGGGTATTATCATGCACTCTTATAAAACTCAGTCACTAGGCAGGTTTTCATTGACCCAGGTTTATAGTGTTCTAAAGATGGACAACAGTTTTATCCATTTGACAAACTTTCTTTATTGTAACAGTTAAGTGATAAGGCCCGAGAAGCCGGTGTTTGGAGGATATATTGGCAAGAGTGTTGTTAGACCCAACATATTCAAATAATGATTGACATATTTTGATTAAAAAAAAACATTTTGATGAATTTATTCATACTTTTTCATCCTTCCACAAGATATAGTCCCGACACAAATCTAGAGTTGCTACCCAAGCCGGCTGATCATTTGTTCTATCGGTTTGGTTGCCAGAGTCTGTTTGTTCTGTATCTATGGACGCAACCCAGTCGTTCGCTCTAAATGTTCCATTGGCTGGCAACATTCTTATCCCTTGCTTGCTAGCTAGCCAACTATGGCTAACTTATTGTCACGTCAAACAGTGCAGCCAAAATAACAACAAAGTAGCTGCATTTGTATTTGTTTAAGCTGTTTTATAGTGACATTTATTTGGATACATCCATAACAATGAGCTAATGAGGCGCGTTTCGCCTGGCGTAGAAAATGTGCTCTTTCATTAGGACACTGTTGTTCAGAGGAGCTAGCCAACAACACAGCTAACACGACCACTTCAAACTGAAGCCGGAAAGACTGAAAACTAGCTGTACTTCATTTAGTTGTTCTATTGATATCTCTTTGTATACTGTTTATCCATAAAAAATGATGCCGTTTCATGATTTCAACTGGCTGAGGAAAGCTGCCTGCCTGTCCGTCTCGTCCCGTCTCCCGACACGCTCATTACTATGCGACAGCTGGAGATCAAATTTGAATATTGAAACAATGTTGCAAATGTCAGAGAGACAGACAGTAAAGGTTTACACAAATCTCAGCTGCTTAAAGCTAAACGTTAGTCTAAAAGAGATGTGAGATAATGTCTAGATGCTTTTTATAGTGGACATCAAGTTAATAAATTGCCTGGCTGGGCTGATGAGACAGTGGATTGCACAGTAAAATGAAACAGACTAAATAGGCATTTCAACGTCATAGATTTAGCCCGATGGTAACTTGTGGAAAAAGACACTGGCTGGAATGCAGTTTTAACCAATCAGTTTTCAGGATTAGACCCACCCATTGTATGAATTATGATTGCCGAATAATTTTGAAGTTACACGGGGCATGTGATGTCATCCTCTTTTAACTATAAAGCTCCACTCCACATTCAATTCTAAATGCCTACAGCTTGCTAATTCTAAATGCCTACTGCTTGCTAATTCTAAAATCCTACTGCTTGCTAATTCTAAATGCCTACTGCTTGCTAATTCTAAATGCCTACTGCTTGCTAATTCTAAAATCCTACTGCTTGCTAATTCTAAATGCCTACTGCTTGCTAATTCTAAAATCCTACTGCTTGCAATTTCTAAATGCCTACTGCTTGCTAATTCTAAATGCCTACTGCTTGCTAATTCTAAAATCCTACTGCTTGCTAACTCTAAATGCCTACTGCTTGCTAATTCTAAATGCCTACTGCTTGCTAATTCTAAAATCCTACTGCTTGCTAATTCTAAATGTCTACTGCTTGCTAATTCTAAATGCCTACTACTTGCTAATTCTAAATGCCTACTGCTTGCTAATTCTAAATGCCTACTGCTTGCTAATTCTAAAATCCTACTGCTTGCTAATTCTAAATGCCTACTGCTTGCTAATTCTAAATGCCTACTGCTTGCTAATTTTAAAATCCTACTGCTTGCTAATTCTAAATGCCTACTGCTTGCTAAATCGAAATGCCTACTGCTTGCTAATTTTAAATGCCTACTGCTTGCTAATTCTAAATGCCTACAGCTTGCTAATTCTAAATGCCTACTGCTTGCTAATTCTAAATGCCTACTGCTTGCTAATTCTAAATGCCTACTGCTTGCTAATTTTAAAATCCTACTGCTTGCTAATTCTAAATGCCTACTGCTTGCTAATTCTAAATGCCTACTGCTTGCTAATTCTAAATGCCTGCTGCTTGCTAATTCTAAATGCCACAACTATAAAAATGGTGTTTCTTTGCAGGATCATCTCTTAATCACCTCATCCCTGATCATCTGTTAATCACCTCATCCCCGATCATCTCTTACTTAATCACCTCATCCCTGATCATCTCTTAATCACCTCATCCCCGATCATCTCTTAATCACCTCATCCCTGATCATCTCTTAATCACCTCATCCCTGATCATCTGTTAATCACCTCATCCCCAATCATCTCTTAATCACCTCATCCCCGATCATCTCTTAATCACCTCATCCCCGATCATCTCTTAATCACCTCATCCCCGATCATCTCTTAATCACCTCATCCCTGATCAT
>NC_042962.1:5972987-5992987 GCF_901001165.1 Salmo trutta | reverse complement strand
GATTCCCATCTTAGCACGGCATGTGCTGGGTCTGTCCACCGGACGCACTGGGCTGTGCGGGCGCACTGGCGACACAGCGCGCAACTCCGCATACCAGGGCTCCTCCTCCAGATCTTCCCTCTGCAGGTCCTCAATCAACTGCCTCATCCTCGTCTCTTCCTCCGCCGTCATCCCCCACGAGAGCAGTGGTCTGGGCTCTTCCTCTGCCCTACCGGACCACCCCATTAGCCCCCCCCCAAAATTTTCTTGGGGCTGTTTTCCGGGCCTCCTCGACCGCCGCCTGCGACTCCGTCTACCGGCTGGCTTTTCCTCCTCGACCTGGGAGTCCGTCCGCCAGGGTCCTTTCCCCGACATGATCTCCTCCCAGGTCCAGAACTCCTTTCCCTCGCGAGCCCATCTCTCGCGCTCCTTTTCCTCCCGCTGCTTGGTCCTGGTTCGGTGGGGAATTCTGTAACGGCTGTCTGTAAGAGGGAACCAAGGTGCAGCAGAGGATGTGCTCATCATTAGAATTTTAATTCAAATAAACAAGAGAACACTACAAAATGACCAAAACGACAGCAAACAGTCCTGTTAGGAAAATACTCAAACAGAAACAAACACAGGAAAACCACCCAACATAAACCACCCTGACCCAAAACACCTGAGTTCACCCGGTCAGGGCGTGACAGGAGGAGAGGAGAGGAGAGGAGAGGGGAGGAGAGGAGAGGAGAGGAAAGGAGAGGAAAGGAGAGGAGAGGAAAGGAAAGGAGAGGGGAGGAGAGGAGAGGAGAGGAGAGGGGAGGAGAGGAGAGGTGAGGAGAGGGGAGGAAAGGAGAGGAGAGGAGAGGAGAGGAGAGGGGAGGAAAGGAGAGGGGAGGAGAGGGGAGGAGAGGAGAGGAGAGTGGGAGGGGAGGAAAGGAGAGGGGAGGAGAGGGGAGGAGAGGAGAGGAGAGGAGAGGAGAGGAGAGGAGAGGAAAGTAGAGGAAAGGAGAGGAGAGGAGAGGAGAGGAAAGGAGAGGGGAGGAGAGGAGAGGAGAGGAGAGGGGAGTGGGAGGGAAGGGCTGTCCACAGTACATGGGGGTGCTGATCTTACAGCTTGACTACACAGTCTATTGAGTGACAACGGTTTATGTATGCACACAAGCACTGTGTGCACTGGGCTGTTATCGATTCCAGATATTCTACATCAATCCATTCCTCCGTCTGTCTATCCATCTGCAATACAGCAAAACAATGGTTAGAAATAATCAACTGTCCCTTTATAATGGTTAGAAATAATCAACTGTCCCTTTATAATGGTTAGAAATAATCAACTGTCCCTTTATAATGGTTAGCAGTGTTCAACTGTCCCTTTATTATGGTTATCAGTGTTCAACTGTCCCTTTATAATGGTTAGAAATAATCAACTGTCCCTTTATAATGGTTAGCAGTGTTCAACTGTCCCTTTATAATGGTTAGCAGTGTTCAACTGTCCCTTTATAATGGTTAGAAATAATCAACTGTCCCTTTATAATGGTTAGAAATAATCAACTGTACCTTTATAATGGTTAGCAGTGTTCAACTGTCCCTTTATTATGGTTATCAGTGTTCAACTGTCCCTTTATAATGGTTAGAAATAATCAACTGTCCCTTTATAATGGTTAGCAGTGTTCAACTGTCCCTTTATAATGGTTAGCAGTGTTCAACTGTCCCTTTAGTAGTCAGCCATGTGTGTATTGTAAAATCTCTCCATCTAGTGATCTGGGAGCGAGGCACTATTAGCCGAACAAGGGACCCCAGCACGTTGCAAAAACAGAGTGCACATCAATCAAGATGGTCAATCATCCCTCCTCCCTTCTTCCCTCCTCTCTTCTCATCCTCTCCTCCATCTTCTCCTCCCTTCTTCTCTCCTTTCTTCTCCTCCCCTCCTCCATCTTCTCCTCCCTTCTTCCCTCCTCTCTTCTCCTCCACTCCTCCATCCTCTCCTCCCTTCTTCCCTCCTCTCTTCTCCTCCTCTCCTCCATCTTCTCCTCCCTTCTTCTCTCCTTTCTTCTCCTCCCCTCCTCCATCTTCTCCTCCCTTCTTCGCTCCTCTCTTCTCCTCCACTCCTCCATCCTCTCCTCCCTTATTCCCTCATCTCTTCTCCTCCCCTCCTCCATCATCTCCTCCCTTCTTCCCTCATCTCTTCTCCTCCCCTCCTCCATCTTCCTCTCCCTTCTTCCCTCCTCTCTTCTCCTCTCCTCCTCCATCTCCTCCCTTCTCCTCCCCATCTTCTCTTCTCCTCTCCTCCTTCATCTTCTCCTCCCTTCTCCTCCCCATCTTCTCCTCTCCTCCTCCATCTTTTCCTCCCTTCTCCTCCCAATCTCCCCTCTTTTCATCCCTTCTAACCTTCTTCGGCCCTCCACCCTGGTCCCTTCTCTTTTCACAGGGAAACCTGGAAAGGAGCCCAAATGTTTTGAGATAAATCTTGCAGTAAAAGGGATAGTGATTTACAAAATACTGATTCACTTCTCCACATTTACTGGTAGGAGTTTATTTATTTTTTCTTGACATTGATTTTCCTTGATTAAAAACAGAGCTGATTCTATTGACAACGTTCCTCAATCATACCACCATTCTGTTAAATGAGAGAGCTGCTGAGGTGGGCTTAAAACTCATTAAGTCTGTGATGAATGAAAGGTTCTGCAGGCCAAGGAGTTACGGCAGCAGTATCCAGGCTCTACGGGGAAGAGGTTCTACAGGCCAAGGAGTTACGGCAGCAGTATCCAGACTCTACGGGGAAGAGGTTCTACAGGCCAAGGAGTTACAGCAGCAGTATCCAGACTCTACGGGGAAGAGGTTCTACAGGCCAAGGAGTTACAGCAGCAGTATCCAGGCTCTACGGGGAAGAGGTTCTACAGGCCAAGGAGTTACAGCAGCAGTATCCAGGCTCTACGGGGAAGAGGTTCTACAGGCCAAGGAGTTACAGCAGCAGTATCCAGACTCTACGGGGAAGAGGTTCTACAGGCCAAGGAGTTACAGCAGCAGTATCCAGACTCTACGGGGAAGAGGTTCTACAGGCCAAGGAGTTACAGCAGCAGTATCCAGGCTCTACGGGGAAGAGGTTCTACAGGCCAAGGAGTTATGACAGCGGGTGTCCAGACTCTACGGGGAAGAGGTTCTACAGGCCAAGGAGTTACAGCAGCAGTATCCAGACTCTACGGGGAAGAGGTTCTACAGGCCAAGGAGTTACAGCAGCAGTATCCAGACTCTACGGGGAAGAGGTTCTACAGGCCAAGGAGTTACAGCAGCAGTATCCAGGCTCTACGGGGAAGAGGTTCTACAGGCCAAGGAGTTATGACAGCGGGTGTCCAGACTCTACGGGGAAGAGGTTCTACAGGCCAAGGAGTTACAGCAGCAGTATCCAGACTCTACGGGGAAGAGGTTCTACAGGCCAAGGAGTTACAGCAGCAGTATCCAGACTCTACGGGGAAGAGGTTCTACAGGCCAAGGAGTTACAGCAGCAGTATCCAGGCTCTACGGGGAAGAGGTTCTACAGGCCAAGGAGTTATGACAGCGGGTGT
This sequence comes from Salmo trutta, assembly GCF_901001165.1. Classification (NCBI taxonomy): domain Eukaryota; kingdom Metazoa; phylum Chordata; class Actinopteri; order Salmoniformes; family Salmonidae; genus Salmo; species Salmo trutta. The sequence continues at coordinate 5,989,466 of NC_042962.1, read as the reverse complement.
CCAGACTCTACGGGGAAGAGGTTCTACAGGCCAAGGAGTTACAGCAGCAGTATCCAGACTCTACGGGGAAGAGGTTCTACAAGCCAAGGAGTTATGACAGCGGGTGTCCAGACTCTACGGGGAAGAGGTTCTACAGGCCAAGGAGTTACAGCAGCAGTATCCAGACTCTACGGGGAAGAGGTTCTACAAGCCAAGGAGTTATGACAGCGGGTGTCCAGACTCTACGGGGAAGAGGTCTTTTGTCTTCATCTTCAACCAGAGTGGAAGCAGACTGATTGATTAAAAAGCACTTCAAATACAACCAAACAATTTGGAGTAATGAGAGGCAGCCAGCTAGCAAATGGAAACAATGGTGGCTATCAAAAGTATAAAAGTGTGTGTGTTTTCTGTGTGTGTGTGTGTGTTTGTAAATGTGTGTGCGTGTGTGTGTGCGTGTGTGTGTGTGTGTGTGTGTCTGTGCGTGTCTGTGTGCTCTTGAATGCGTGCATACGTGTGCGTGTGATCCCACAAACACATAAACAACATAACAGAAACAGGTTTCTGTCTCCTTTCAACATGAGAACAATAGGTCTCTGTCTACTTTCAACATGAGAATGTTAGGTCTGTCTCCTTTCAACATGAGAATGTTAGGTCTGTCTCCTTTTAACATGAGAACAATAGATCTTTGTCTCCTTTCAACATGAGAACAATAGGTCTCTGTCTACTTTCAACATGAGAACATTAGGTCTCTGTCTCCTTTCAACATGAGAACAATAGGTCTCTGTCTACTTTCAACATGATAACAATTGATCTGTCTCCTTTCAACATGAGAACATTAGGTCTCTGTCTCCTTTCAACATGAGAATGTTAGGTCTCTGTCTCCTTTCAACATGAGAATGTTAGGTCTCTGTCTCCTTTCAACATGAGAATGTTAGGTCTCTGTCTCCTTTCAACATGAGAACAATAGGTCTCTGTCTCCTTTCAACATGAGAACAATAGGTCTCTGTCTCCTTTCAACATGAGAACATTAGGTCTCTGTCTCCTTTCAACATGAGAACATTAGGTCTCTGTCTCCTTTCAACATGACAACAATAGGTCTCTGTCTCCTTTCAACATGAGACCGTTGAGAGTATGATGGATGGTGGGGGAGCCAGGGCTCATCTTCTCCTATTCTATAAAGAGAGAAGGATGGAGAGAGGGAGGGACCACTGGTTAAACACTCATCCATTCATCCCTCGCTGTAAATCTGAGTGCTCCTTTGCTTTACCTCATCTAAAAGATATCACAGACCTTTACAAGAAGAGCTGTCCTGTATTTACCTCCTCTAAAAGCTATCACAGACCTTTACAAGAAGAGCTATCCTGTATTTACCTCATCTAAAAGCTATCACAGACCTTTACAAGAAGAGCTGTCCTGTATTTACCTCCTCTAAAAGCTATCACAGACCCTCAGAGGAAGAGCTGTCCTGTATTTACCTCCTCTAAAAGCTATCACAGACCTTTACAAGAAGAGCTATCCTGTATTTACCTCATCTAAAAGCTATCACAGACCTTTACAAGAAGAGCTATCCTGTATTTACCTCATCTAAAAGCTATCACAGACCTTTACAAGAAGAGCTGTCCTGTATTTACCTGATCTAAAAGCTATCACAGACCTTTACAAGAAGAGCTGTCCTGTATTTACCTCCTCTAAAAGCTAACACAGACCTTCATAGGAAGAGCTGTCCTGTATTTACCTCCTCTAAAAGATATCACAGACCTTTACAAGAAGAGCTGTCCTGTATTTACCTCATCTAAAAGATATCACAGACCTTTACAAGAAGAGCTGTCCTGTATTTACCTCATCTAAAAGATATCACAGACCTTTACAAGAAGAGCTGTCCTGTATTTACCTCCTCTAAAAGATATCACAGACCTTTACAAGAAGAGCTGTCCTGTATTTACCTCATCTAAAAGCTAACACAGACCTTCACAAGAAGAGCTGTCCTGTATTTACCTCCTTCTAAAAGCTAACACAGACCTTCACAAGAAGAGCTGTCCTGTATTTACCTCCTCTAAAAGCTAACACAGACCTTCATAGGAAGAGCTGTCCTGTATATACCTCATCTAAAAGCTAACACAGACCTTTACAAGAAGAGCTGTCCTGTATTTACCTCATCTAAAAGCTAACACAGACCTTCACAAGAAGAGCTGTCCTGCATTTTATTTTCCTCTTTTAATTAATTTATGTAAGTGTAATTACATTGCATGGCTTTTTATCAAATACGCTTTTTGTTCAGATTGGTTGGTTGTGTACAGATAAATGCCTATTGTTGAAGTATAAATGTAAGAATGCTTTCTTTGGGCGTGTGTGTGTACGTGTGTTTAAAACTCAACTGGCATGGCTGGCGTGTGAAAGAGACGCTTTCCAGAACCTCTCAAAAATGCTTTGTTTGTTTATGGGTTTCTCTTTGTAACTTCTTGGGCTTCCTGTTTGGCACACTGACGTGCACTATATCAGTAACATGGCATATGTCAAGACTGTTATGATGGTTGTCTCTTTTTTCAATATTATTGATGAGAATTCAATATTTACAGATGCAGCGTGGGATCTATACATCAACAGGACTTTGCACTGAAGTTACAGAATGGTACTGAATAACAGTTATGGAATTGCAACTGATATATTGATAGTAGACAGTAACCTACCTATATACAAATTCTTATATTTTCTATTCATTGTCAATATCTCTATGCTAAATTTACAAAGGTCATTCCATAATACACACTATACATACACATGGATTTAGTACTGTAGATATGTGGTAGTGGTGGAGTAGGGGCCTGAGGGCACACAGTGTGTTGTGAAATCTGTCAATGTATTGTAATGTTTTTCAAATTGTATAAACTGCCTTAATTTTGCTGGACCCCAGGAAGAGTAGCTGCTGCTTTTGAAGCAGCTAATGGGGATCCATAATAAATACAAATACAAATACGAAACACATATTAACACTCAAATATACATGTACTTTTGGTGAATCAAGGTTTTATTCTCACTGAAAGTACCGTTGTCGGCTGGAGATGTCTCTGTTGGCTAGAGATGTCTTTGTTGGCTAGAGATGTCTTTGTTGGCTAGAGATGTCTTTGTTGGCTAGAGATGTCTCTGTTGGCTAGAGATGTCTCTGTTGGCTAGAGATGTCATTGTTGGCTAGAGATGTCATTGTTGGCTAGAGATGTCTCTGTTGGCTAGAGATGTCTCTGTTGGCAAGAGATGTCTTTGTTGGCTAGAGATGTCTTTGTTGGCTAGAGATGTCTTTGTTGGCTAGAGATGTCTTTGTTGGCTAGAGATGTCTTTGTTGGGTAGAGATGTCATTGTTGGCTAGAGATGTCTTTGTTGGCTAGATATGTCATTGTTGGCTAGAGATGTCTCTGTTGGCTAGAGATGTCTCTGTTGGCTAGAGATGTCTCTGTTGGCTAGAGATGTCTCTGTTGGCTAGAGATGTCATTGTTGGCTAGAGATGTCTCTGTTGGCTAGAGATGTCTCTGTTGGCTAGAGATGTCATTGTTGGCTAGAGATGTCATTGTTGGCTAGAGATGTCTCTGTTGGCTAGAGATGTCTCTGTTGGCTAGAGATGTCTCTGTTGGCTAGAGATGTCTCTGTTGGCTAGAGATGTCTCTGTTGGCTAGAGATGTCATTGTTGGCTAGAGATGTCATTGTTGGCTAGAGATGTCATTGTTGGCTAGAGATGTCATTGTTGGCTAGAGATGTCATTGTTGGCTAGAGATGTCATTGTTGGCTAGATATGTCATTGTTGGCTAGAGATGTCATTGTTGGCTAGAGATGTCTCTGTTGGCTAGAGATGTCATTGTTGGCTAGAGATGTCTCTGTTGGCTAGAGATGTCATTGTTGGCTAGATATGTCATTGTTGGCTAGAGATGTCTCTGTTGGCTAGAGATGTCTTTGTTGGCTAGAGATGTCTTTGTTGGCTAGAGATGTCATTGTTGGCTAGAGATGTCATTGTTGGCTAGAGATGTCTCTGTTGGCTAGAGATGTCATTGTTGGCTAGAGATGTCTCTGTTGGCTAGAGATGTCTTTGTTGGCTAGAGATGTCTTTGTTGGCTAGAGATGTCATTGTTGGCTAGAGATGTCATTGTTGGCTAGAGATGTCTCTGTTGGCTAGAGATGTCATTGTTGGCTAGAGATGTCATTGTTGGCTAGAGATGTCATTGTTGGCTAGAGATGTCATTGTTGGCTAGAGATGTCATTGTTGGCTAGAGATGTCTCTGTTGGCTAGAGATGTCATTGTTGGCTAGAGATGTCATTGTTGGCTAGAGATGTCATTGTTGGCTAGAGATGTCATTGTTAGCTAGAGATGTCATTGTTGGCTAGAGATGTCTCTGTTGGCTAGAGATGTCTCTGTTGGCTAGAGATGTCATTGTTGGCTAGAGATGTCATTGTTGGCTAGAGATGTCATTGTTGGCTAGAGATGTCATTGTTGGCTAGAGATGTCTCTGTTGGCTAGAGATGTCATTGTTGGCTAGAGATGTCATTGTTGGCTAGAGATGTCTCTGTTGGCTAGAGATGTCATTGTTGGCTAGAGATGTCATTGTTGGCTAGAGATGTCTCTGTTGGCTAGAGATGTCATTGTTGGCTAGAGATGTCATTGTTGGCTAGAGATGTCATTGTTGGCTAGAGATGTCATTGTTGGCTAGAGATGTCATTGTTGGCTAGAGATGTCTCTGTTGGCTAGAGATGTCTCTGTTGGCTAGAGATGTCTCTGTTGGCTAGAGATGTCATTGTTGGCTAGAGATGTCATTGTTGGCTAGAGATGTCATTGTTGGCTAGAGATGTCTCTGTTGGCTAGAGATGTCTCTGTTGGCTAGAGATGTCTCTGTTGGCTAGAGATGTCATTGTTGGCTAGAGATGTCATTGTTGGCTAGAGATGTCTCTGTTGGCTAGAGATGTCATTGTTGGCTAGAGATGTCATTGTTGGCTAGAGATGTCATTGTTGGCTAGAGATGTCTCTGTTGGCTAGAGATGTCATTGTTGGCTAGAGATGTCATTGTTGGCTAGAGATGTCATTATTGGCTAGAGATGTCATTGTTGGCTAGAGATGTCATTGTTGGCTAGAGATGTCATTGTTGGCTAGAGATGTCATTGTTGGCTAGAGATGTCATCTGTTGGCTAGAGATGTCATTGTTGGCTAGAGATGTCATTGTTGGCTAGAGATGTCTCTGTTGGCTAGAGATGTCTCTGTTGGCTAGAGATGTCATTGTTGGCTAGAGATGTCTCTGTTGGCTAGAGATGTCTCTGTTGGCTAGAGATGTCTCTGTTGGCTAGAGATGTCTCTGTTGGCTAGAGATGTCTCTGTTGGCTAGAGATGTCTCTGTTGGCTAGAGATGTCTCTGTTGGCTAGAGATGTCTCTGTTGGCTAGAGATGTCATTGTTGGCTAGAGATGTCTCTGTTGGCTAGAGATGTCATTGTTGGCTAGAGATGTCTCTGTTGGCTAGAGATGTCTCTGTTGGCTAGAGATGTCATTGTTGGCTAGAGATGTCATTGTTGGCTAGAGATGTCTTGTTGGCTTAGAGAATGTCTTGTTGGCTAGAGATGTCTTTGTTGGCTAGAGATGTCTCTGTTGGCTAGAGATGTCCTCTGTTGGCTAGAGATGTCTCTGTTGGCTAGAGATGTCTCTGTTGGCTAGAGATGTCTCTGTTGGCTAGAGATGTCTCTGTTGGCTAGAGATGTCTCTGTTGGCTAGAGATGTCTCTGTGGCTAGAGATGTCTTGTTGGCTAGAGATGTCTTGTTGGCTAGAGATGTCCTTGTTGGCTAGAGATGTCATCTGTTGGCTAGAGATGTCATTGTTGGCTAGAGATGTCTCTGTTGGCTAGAGATTCTGTTGGCTAGAGATGTCATTGGTTGGCTAGAGATGTCAGAGATGTCATTGTTGGCTAGAGATGTCATTGTTGGCTAGAGATGTCTCTGTTGGCTAGAGATGTCTCTGTTGGCTAGAGATGTCATTGTTGGCTAGAGATGTCTTTGTTGGCTAGAGATGTCATTGTTGGCTAGAGATGTCTCTGTTGGCTAGAGATGTCTCTGTTGGCTAGAGATGTCATTGTTGGCTAGAGATGTCTCTGTTGGCTAGAGATGTCTCTGTTGGCTAGAGATGTCATTGTTGGCTAGAGATGTCATTGTTGGCTAGAGATGTCTCTGTTGGCTAGAGATGTCTCTGTTGGCTAGAGATGTCTCTGTTGGCTAGAGATGTCATTGTTGGCTAGAGATGTCATTGTTGGCTAGAGATGTCATTGTTGGCTAGAGATGTCTCTGTTGGCTAGAGATGTCTCTGTTGGCTAGAGATGTCTCTGTTGGCTAGAGATGTCATTGTTGGCTAGAGATGTCATTGTTGGCTAGAGATGTCTCTGTTGGCTAGAGATGTCATTGTTGGCTAGAGATGTCTCTGTTGGCTAGAGATGTCATTGTTGGCTAGAGATGTCTTTGTTGGCTAGAGATGTCTCTGTTGGCTAGAGATGTCATTGTTGGCTAGAGATGTCTCTGTTGGCTAGAGATGTCTTTGTTGGCTAGAGATGTCTCTGTCTTGATGACTCAATGCTGTATTGTAATCTAAAGCTACACTGATCTGGCTAACAAGTTGTATGGGAGAGTAAGGTGCTTCATTCTAATCACTGTGAAAGGGCCAAACGGACTAAATTTGACTATATTAACTTACAAAAAAAAATATTGCCCTCATCTGTGGATGATTAGTGGACGGAGTGGGGTTATTGTATCAGGATGTGTGTGTAAGTGTGTTCCTCCTGTCTGTCTGTGGAGGCGAAGGGATTTTGGGGAGCGGGTGCAGGTGGGTAGTGGAGGCTATTCTGTCTATGATGTCTCTATCAACAAGTGATGTTAGACACTGGGCCAGTAGAGGGAGCTCTTACTATGTGTACATTAAGACTGTGTGTGTGTGTGTGTGTGTGTGTGTGTGTGTGTGTGTGTGTGTGTGTGTGTGTGTGTGTGTGTGTGTGTGTGTGTGTGTGTGTGTGTGTGTGTGGGAGGGGGGGTGTATGTGCAGACAAGGGAGAGTGTGTGTGTGTGTGTGTGAGGGGGAGTGTGCGAGTGTGTGTGCGTGATTGTGTGTCGACACACCCACGTTTGTGTGAAAATAAGATGTTAATTCAAATTACAATTGTAAGGCAACCAGCTGCAGTAGGATTGTGTTTGCTCAACATTTGGTCATATAGCTGAACCAACATAACTTCTCGAGTTGAATTTTATGTTCACTCAACTTTTCATTTTAGATTGAGTGAATTTACAATTCAATTTGAGAATTTATTCTACCTTGTTTGCAGAGTGTCTTCCCAGAGTGCCTTGCATTTTGAATTAATTGGTTATGAGAATCTTGCAAAGTGATGTGTAATTCCTATTGTAATCCAGCCAAAGTGAGGATATCCAACAATTTGACATTTTAGAATGTCTTCTGTGGAAGGGAAAATGTATTATTGAGACTACCTAAATCTGAACTACCTAAAACACTGGAAGGTCTATCTCAGTAATGGGTGCAATATGTCCACTATACTGAACAAAAATATGAATGCAGCATGTAAAGTGTTGGTCCCATGTTTCATGAGCTGAAATAAAAGATCCCAGAAATTCACACTAAAAGCTTATTTCTCTAAAAAGTTTAGCACAAATTTGTTTACATCCCTGTTAGTGAGCATTTCTCCTTTGCCAAGATAATCCATCCACCTGACAGGTGTGGCATATCAAGAAGCTGATTAAACAACATTTACATTACACAGGTGCACCTTGTGCTGGGGGACAATAAAAGGCCACTCTAAAATGTGCAGTTTTGTCACACAACACAATGCCACAGATGGCTCAAGTTTTGAGTGAGCGTGCAATTGGCATGCTGACTGCAGGAATGTCCACCAGAGCTTTTGCCAGATAATTGAATGTATATTCTTCTACCAACGTGGTTTTAGATAATTTGGCGGTACGTCCAACCGGCCTCACAACCTTAGACCACGTGTAACCATGCCACCCAAGGACCTCCACATCCGGCTTCTTCACCTGTGGGATCATCTGAGACCAGCCACCCGGACAGCTGATGAAACTGAGGACTATTTCTGTCTATAATAAAGCCCTTTTGCGGGGAAAAACTCATTCTGATTGGCTGGGCCTGGCTCCCCAGTGGGTGGGCCCCCCTGCCCAGACTACAGATAGAAACTGTGCCCCTGCCCAGACTACAGATAGAAATCTATAGATTAGGGCTTTATTTATTTATTTAAATTGACTTATTTCCTTCTATGAACTGTAACTCAGTAAAATCATTGAAATTGTTGCATGTTGCGTTTATATTTTTGTTCAGTATACTAACATATTGGATGAGTTCAGAAATATATATGGTATACATGTTTTGTAACATAAGATGAATCAACCAATCAAAGTACATGCACAAAAAAAAACTGGTAATGAAACACACAGAAAAATTGATCTGCAAGAGAGCATGCTGGGAAATATGATAATAATGGGTGTGGTTTTGAGTTGTTTTTGAGCCATGAATTTATCATTTTACTCAACAAGCTTTTTCAAATTCAGGTCACTGCGAGAAGAATTTGTTGTGTAAACAAACTTCAACACATTAGTTCAAATTCTTCTCCTTTTGAAAAACATTCAGCTCACAGATTAATGCTGATTAAGCAATGGGTTAAATTGTACTTTTTACAGAGTGTGTAAGTGTGTGTAAGTGTTTGCGTAAGTGTGTGTGTGTGTGTGTGTTGTGTGTGTGTGCTAGAGGGGGCAGGAGGTAGGAATGCCTGGAATCAGTCAAACACAATAATGTCTTTACTCTACCTGTGAGTGTGTGTGTGTGTGTGTGTTTGTGTTTTTGTATAGTATGTGCACACCCGTGCGCGTGTGTTCGCGCATGTGTGTGTAGGTACGTATTTGTGTGTGTGTGTGTGTGCGTACGTGATGCTTTGTGCTCCCGTCTCGCCGGTTTCCATGACGATAATAGGCATAACCAGATTTCTATTCCTGAGAGAGAGAGAGAGAGAGAGAGAGAGAGAGAGAGAGAGAGAGAGAGAGAGAGAGAGAGAGGCTTTCGTAGTGTTACCTCTGTGAAAAGATTAACGTAACCATCTAGCAGCTATATGTTCCAGAGATTCCAACCAGCCCTGTGTGTCTGGGAGGCTGATTGGAGGAGCACCAGCCCTGTGTGTCTGGGAGGCTGATTGGAGGAGCACCAGCCCTGTGTGTCTGGGAGGCTGATTGGAGGAGCACCAGCCCTGTGTGTCTGGGAGGCTGATTGGAGGAGCACCAGCCCTGTGTGTCTTGGAGGCTGATTGGAGGAGCACCGGCCCTGTGTGTCTGGGAGGCTGATTGGAGGAGCACCGGCCCTGTGTGTCTTGGAGGCTGATTGGAGGAGCACCGGCCCTGTGTGTCTGGGAGGCTGATTGGAGGAGCACCGGCCCTGTGTGTCTGGGAGGCTGATTGGAGGAGCACCGGCCCTGTGTGTCTGGGAGACTGATTGGAGGAGCACCGGCCCTGTGTGTCTTTGATAAGAGAAGAGAGGGTTTAAGATACAAACATGCTTTCAGGCACACACACACACACACACACACACACACACACACACACACACACACACACACACACACACACACACACACACACACACACACACACACACACACACACACACACACACACACACACACACAGCCGAGACAAGGGAGTGAGAGGTGCAGCACAGCAAGCAGAAACATCACAGGGTTCGCAGATGATCACCCTGTCACAGTCCACCTCACCACTACACAACAAGCTACTGAGAGGCTGAGTTATGGACAGAGCATATGGAAGGAGGGAGGGAGGTGAAAAGGTGAAGAGGAGGGAGACGGGGATGAGAAGAGGAGGAGGGGAGGGTTAAGAGGGAGGGATGAGAAGAGGAGAAAAGGAGGGAGAGAGGGAGGGAGGAAAAGAGGAGAGGAGGGAGGGAAAGACTGAGGGAGGAGGAGAGGAGGGAGGGAGGAGAAGAGGAGGAAGAGAGGGAGAGGGATAGATGGAGGGAGAAAGGGTTGGATGAGAGGGAGGAGTGGGCGAGTAGGAAACAGGATGAAACTGCTTATACACACACACACACACAATCTAACACATACCCACATACAAAGATCATATCCTTCTCTTAACCTTAATTTTAAACCACAACCTAAAATGTAATGAAATCCCCAAGTTATGGAAATCAGCATTTGTCCTTACGTGTTTTGAAAGGAGGTGATCCCACTCTACTGAACAACTATCGGCCCATATCTAAATCGACTGTTCTGCCAAAGGCATTGGAGTCCCTGGTCAATAAGCAGGTTAACGCCTACCTCCAGCAAAACTATATTTTCAGTGGTATACAATCAGTTTTCATGTCAAGACATCAGCACTGTTACAGCAACATTGAAGGTTTGAGATGATATTCACCGTGCTCTGGATAAGAAGTGCCATTGTGTATCAGTGGTCATAGATTTGTACAAAGGCGTTTGACAGTGTGGACCATACTGTATTGGTGCAGACACTGAAGCGTGTTGGGATTACTGGTTATGCTCTGGAGTTTGTGAACCCCGTGTAGTTAAGGCAGATTATTTTATGTCTGACGTCATAGAGCTGTAGTCAGGTGTTCCACAAGGATCCATTTGAGGTCCCTTGTAGTTTATTATCTATGTCAACAACATTGGGAGACATATTGAGACAGCTGACGTGCATTTTCACGAGCATGACACTGTTCTCTAATGAAGTGACAGCAGTTTGACACTGTTCTCTATTCAAGTGACAGCAATTGGACTTTGACTTCTGAAAAAGCTCAAACAGCTTTAAACATCATTCAACAGAATCTGTCAGATTTGAAGCTTGTTCTGAATTCCTCTAAAACAAAATACATGCTATTTTCCAATACTAAACAATCTGAAAAACCATGACATTTTTTTATTATTTTTTTTATTTCACCTTTATTAACCAGGTAGGCAAGTTGAGAACAAGTTCTCATTTACAATTGCGACCTGGCCAAGATAAAGCAAAGCAGTTCGACAACATACAAAAACACAGAGTTACACATGGAGTAAAACAACATATAATCAATGATACAGTAGAGAAAATAAGACTATATACAATGTGAGCAAATGATGTGAGATAAGGGAGGTAAAGGCAAAAAAGGCCATGGTGGCAGAGTAAATACAGTATAGCAAGTAAAACACTGGAATGGTAGATTTGTTATTTGAAGAAAGTTGAAAGTTAAAATATAAATAATATGGTGCAAAGGAGCAAAATAAATAAAATAAATAAATACAGTAGGGGAAGAGGTAGTAGTTTGGGCTATATTATAGATGGGCTATGTACAGGTGCAGTGATCTGTGAGCTGCTCTGACAGCTGGTGCTTAAAGCTAGTGAGGGAGATAAGTGTTTCCAATTTCAGAGATTTTTGTAGTTCGTTCCAGTCATTGGCAGCAGAGAACTGGAAGGAGAGACGACCAAAGGAGGAGTTGGCTTTAGGGGTGACCGGAGAGATATACCTGCTGGAGCGCGTGCTACAGGTGGGTGCTGCTATGGTGACCAGTGAGCGGAGATAAGGGGGGACTTTACCTAGCAGGGTCTTGTAGATGACCTGGAGCCAATGTGTTTGGCGACAATTATGAAGCGAAGGCCAGCCAACGAGAGCGTTCAGGTCGCAGTGGTGGGTAGTGTATGGGGCTTTGGTGACAAAACGGATGGCACTGTGATAGACTGCATCCAGCTTTTTGAGTAGGGTATTGGAGGCTATTTTGTAAATTACATTGCCGAAGTCGAGGATTGGTAGGATGGTCAGTTTTACGAGGTTTTACATTACTACCTTGGAAGGAAATTTCATAGAGCAAGTCAAGACACACATATATCTCTGAGTTTGAGTGGATGAGAAGCTGAGCTTTAATAACCATGTTGATAACCATGTTGATAACCATGTTGATAACCATGTTGATAACCATGTTGATAACCATGTTGATAACCATGTTGATAACCATGTTGATAACCATGTTGATAACCATGTTGATAACCATGTTGATAACCATGTTGATAACCATGTTGATAACCATGTTGATAACCATGTTGATAACCATGTTGATAACCTGGTAAAGAAGACGAAGAAGAGAACAGGCTTTATTACTGGCATAAGGCTTGTTTTTCTTTGGAGGCCAGAATAGAACTGGTACTGGTCTGTCTTGGACATTTACATTACATTTTACATTTTAGTCATATAGCAGACGCTCTTATCCAGAGTGACTTACAGTAGTGAATGCATACATTTCATACATTTTTTATTTTTTTTTCCCATACTGGCCCCCTGTGGGAATCGAACCCACAACCCTGGCGTCGCAAACACCATGCTCTACAAACTGAGCCACAGGGAAGGCTGCAGGGTTTTCCAAACTCGGTCCTCAGGACCCCAAAGGAGTGCATGTTTCTTTCGTTTTTTTGCCCTAGCACTACACAGCTTATTTTCAATAATTAACTTATCATCAAGCTTTGATCATTTGAATCAGCTTTGTAGTGTTAGGGTAATGACCAAAAAACATGCACCCCTTGGGGTCCCGAGGACAGAGTTTCATATGCAGACCTGTGGTGAGGTGATGTAGACCTAAATGTAGACCTCAAGCGTTGGAATTCTCTCCAGGACCAGCTGGAAACTCCAGGATCTCGTTTCCTTGGAGGAGTTTAAAAGTTTGGTTGACTCACCTTTTCCTGAGGAATGTGATTGTCATTAGGACTTGATGCGGTGGTATGTATTATTGATGCTTTATCTGTGACGCTTGTATGTTTCTGTAATTGAAATGTAGACCGCCTTTTGTTACGTTACAACCTTAAATGAAAAAAACAGGTTTTGAGAATTGTTTGCTAATTTATTAAAAAAATAAAATAAAAATGAAATATTATATTTACATAAGTATTCAGACCTTTTGCTCAGTACATTGTTTTCACTGAGGAAATGTACTGCTGAGTCTGCTGTTAATGATAATGCAGAGGATTTTCCCAAGGTTGCTGTTGACGCATATCCCCCGGTAGTTATGAGGGTCAACTTTGTCCCCACTTTCGTGGACTGGGGTGATCAGTCCTTGGTTCCAAATATTGGGGAAGATGCCAGAGTTGAGGATGATGTTAAAGAGTTTCAGTATAGTCCATGGAATATATTTGATCATTTAATTTAGGATACCATCAACCCCACAGGCCTTTTTGGGTTGGAGGGTTTGTACTTTGTCCTATAAAGTTCATTCATTGTAATTGGAGAATCCAGTGGGTTCTGGTAGTCTTTGACCCTTGTGTAGTCTTAACATTCTGTATACTCCCCTTGTCCTAAGGGTAAAAAATGACCCGCCTTCACTGTTCATAGGCCGTCATTGAAAATAAGAATTTGTTCTTAACTGACTTGCCTAGTTAAATAAAGGTTAAAAAAATAAAATAATAATAATTTTTAAAAAATCCCTAAAATAATGCAGCTTAATTGAATTTTAAAACCCAAATCTATTATGGGATGAAGAAACAACCTGTCGTTCACCACAAACTTTGTGAATATCTTGGTTTTCCCTCTTCACAATGCAGAAAGACTGCATTTAATCAGTTGACTCCACTCGTTTTTATTAAAACACACCTGTCATAACTGTTTTCTTTACTAAAGTAGAGATATATTATTATTATTATTATTGCTAAAGGTACTGCATAGGTGTAAACATGATTTTTTTTGTGAGAGATAACCCTTGTATAGCCTAAGAAAGTAGCAGAAATATGCAGAAAGTAGTTTTGAATGCATTTTATTGAAGGGAAACAATAACAGTCAACATAGGGGTATATGGCAACATAGGGGTATATTCTTATATACTGTACAATGAGGAATTCAACTACAAAATACTAGTCTGCTCCCATTTTTTTAACCATTGCCCCACCCACCCACAAGGTGTATAAACAACAAAACTAAATAAGAGTAATATAAAATAATAGATAAAAAAAACAAAATGTGAAGAACATAAATTCTAAACTCTAATCAACTCTAATTAGCACATGTAGAACAGTATGCAAGTGTGTGTGTGTGTGTGTGTGTGTGTGTGTGTGTGTGTGTGTGTGTGTGTGTGTGTGTGTGTGTGTGTGTGTGTGTGTGTGTGTGTGCATGGACTTTGCAGATGTATTTCCCACATGTACAGCACACAGTACTTGTTTTACAGTCCTTCTTTGGGGGGCAGAATTGGCATCTCCTCCTCTTGCCTGCCCCATCTGCAGCCTCAGGTGGATCAAGACAAGATTCAGGCCCCTGAACAGCTTTCACAAGCGCTGCAGAGGCTGCTGTGCGGGGGAGGTGCTTCCTTCTTTGAATGTGTGGGGTTACAAGTGCCTTTCCCAGCTGCTCCAGGAACACCCTCCTCTTGTTCCGCTTATCAGGCATCCAGGTAGGGTTGATCTTGTTCCATATCACGAAGGAATTGTATGAGGACACATCAATGATGTTATAAAAGATGACCAGAGATCAGCAGGCAGTCGTCCTCCTATAGTTGTAAATTCCAATCACCTTGTTCAGGTTTTCCACGCCTCCTTCATTGTGGTTGTAGTCCAGGATGATGGCTGGCTTCCTGTCCTCATCATCACTGATCTCAGCCGTTTTGTACAGTGTGCTCAGGAGGACCACGTTCTTGTTCCTCTTTGGGAGGTAGAAACTAGAGTGGTGGTGGGGGTTAAGGCAAACTTTGATGAGAAGGACTCTCTCCCCCTTATTGTGAGGAGTGCAATGGGGAGCTCAGGCTTGTTCTTTCTAACTGTACCAACCATAGTGATCTTCCTCTTCAGGAGCTGCTGGCTGAGTTCAATCAGTAGCACACATAATATACATTTCTCATTGTGTGTGTGTGTGTGTGTGTGTGTGTGTGTGTGTGTGTGTGTGTGTGTGTGTGTGTGTGTGTGTGTGTGTGTGTGTGTGTGTCTTTGTAAATAACAGTCGGATTAAAAATGACCTTAAGACCATCTTTGTACCCTGGTGGTGTACAGCTTTCATGGAAATATGAACAAAGGTGATGTTTCACTTTTTCTAATGTTGGGGTCACTCTAGGAATGTCATCAAATTTCATGTTGAAAAAATATCATTTAGGGGGTTTTCTCTGCTGTTAAACGTAGTGGCAGGTCAATTTTGACCCTTAAGACAACACAAGGGTTAATAGTTGATTCTAAGATTTGTATTTGATCATGTATTTGTTTTTGCTGTTTGTTCTTTGTTATAGAGCCAAAAAGATTGGAGAAGTGGTTTACCCACACATCTATTTATCCATAACTTTCTGTTTCAGATAGATAACTCTTCGTGTTGTTGTTTGTTTAGAGTTTTCTAATTTTCCCAGAAGTGGTTAGATTCTATGGATTCTTCAATTACATTGAGCTGATTTCTGACGTGCTGTTCCTTCTTTTTCCGTAGTGTATTTCTGTATTGTTTAATAATTCACCACAGTGAAGGCATAGGCTCAGGTTTTCTGGGTATTTATGTTTTTGGATTTGATTGGATAGGTTTCTCAATTTCTTTCTTAGGTTTTTGCATTCTTCATCAAACCATTTGTCAGTGTTGCTAATTTTCTTAGGTTGTCTGCTTTAAAATTTTAGATTTGATAGGGAAGCTGATTGCCACGCCCTGACCTGAGAGAAATGGTTTATTTCTCTATTTTGATAGGTCAGGGTGTGGGGTGGGCATTCTATGTTTTGTATTTCTTTATGTTGGGCCGAGTATGGTTCCTAATCAGAGGCAGCTGTCTATCGTTGTCTCTGATTAGGAATCATACTTAGGCAGCCTTTTCCCACCTGTGTTTTGTGGGTAGTTGTTTTCTGTTTTGTGTTTTACCTGACAGAACTGTGCGCTTTCGTTTCTATTGTTTATTATTTTGTTGAAGTGTTCTGTTTAATAAATATCATGAACACGTGCCATGCTGCATCTTGGTCCCCTCATTGCGACGGTTGTTACACTGAGAGGTCAAATGTACTGTTTAGGTTTTCTACTGCCAAGTGTACACCTTCACTATTGCAGTGAAACCTTTTGTCCAGGAAATTGTCTAGAAGGGACTGAATTTGTTGTTGCCTAATAGTTTTTTGTTAGATTGCCACTCTACTTTCCTTCTATCTATAGCATTTCTTTATATTATTCAGTTCATTTGGCTTTGATGCCTCATGATTGATCATAGCTCTGTTCAAGTAGAGTGTGATTTTCATGTGATCTGTTGGGGTGTCAGTGGACTGACTGGATTGAGGTCTGTGATAAAGTTGTACTACTGCCAAGAGATGAGGTATTGGTGTGCCTACCATAGGTGTCCCCTCGAAGCTTACCGTTGACTATGTACAGACCCAGCGTGCGACAGAGCCGCAGGACTTGTGACCCGTTTTTGTTGGTTATGTTGTCATAGTTGTGTCTAGGGGGGCATATGGAGGAGGGAATGCTGTCACCTCCAACTAGTTGTTTGTCCCCCTGTGTGCTCAGGCCGTCAGGTTCTTG